>NC_135772.1:19983424-20046114 GCF_028453695.1 Augochlora pura | reverse complement strand
CCCCTCTGCTCCCCCGGATTCGTATTATCGCATTACCGATTTAATGTCCGCGCCGGCGTTCCGTTCATTTGCCGAACTAACCTTTTTACCGAACGGGGAAAACCCATTGTCGTCCGCGCGGGACCGTTTTTATACGTTTGTCTTAATATTCTGCTGATATTCGGCCTCGTTTCGGATACTTTCGTGTTCGATCGAGCGACGAGCGAACACGATGATTACACCGCCGCGACGCTTCTAAAAATATCGCAATTTCATAAGCGATGAAGGAGTGTGTAATAATTTCGCCAAATTCTCGTCTTAACGTTGAAGCATTTTGCGACCAATCACCGATTGCCAAATGACGGAAATTCGTCGTTTGTATTTTACTATATGTATACTATTACACATACTATATACTATTACTATTATTATTTTTTACTATTAATATTATTATTATCTATTATTACATATTATTACTATTACTATTTACCATCACTACATAATACTATTATCAACCCCCATGACCAATAATATTCTATAAACTATCGATGCACTATAGCACGATAAAATCACTCTAAAAAATAATAGACGACGTTCCAAGATAAAAATCGTCGATTCCAGCATAAATTATTACTCAATAAAACAGTATTAATAATAATTATCTTTATTAAAGAAAAGTTTCAAAATATATTAATATTATAAAAATACATTAAATATAATATTAATATTGAAAATATTCGAAAATCTTGAATATTATCATTAGCATAGATCGACGACGAGTGCTCTATGATTTTCCGCGTAAACGCACACGGGTTCGCGTCGGGCGATTAGTATTAAAGAGGCGTCGGCGTGATCTGTTCTATATGTACGTCACGCGTGCATATGTATGTCTCTCTGCGTAAGCGGCGTAACTCACGGTCCGATACCGTTCAAATTACAATAAATGGTCTAGGTAATCAAACGATAATTACATTTGTAGATGGAGATTTACATGCGCGGCCGTTCCGCAAACGGCGACGCGTCAAATAGTTATGCGCATAATTGATAGGCAAACCGGTGTATTAATATCATCCGCTGGACCGCGCTGCCAAGTCTCTGATCTGCGTAATATTATTACGGTTTAACCTCTTCGACCGCGGCGCAGTCTAATCGTCGAACAAATTAGAAATATCGACTCTTTAAATTGGATCGTTTTCTAAGCTGTTTTTAATTGACTTAATTCGCTGCTTTGCCTCGATAATTATGTAACGCGAAACGGTAATAAATATGGCATATATTTATGATTTTTATACGCATATATTCACGCAACTATATTAATCATGCAATTTAACATTCCTCGCGGACGTTACGGACGCGCGACTTAAAATTTTAGGACCGGCATAGTAAAAACATCGTACCAGCCAAGTTTTAAAGGGCCCCTCGTAAAAAGGGCGCCTCAATCTTGACATTTACGGTACGTTCAGTCCCGGAGGAGATTTTACAATGTTCTTAAAATCGCCGCGGTTTTTTCTCCGTCGGAAATCGTTCCGGTTTCACGTCTCCAAAAATCGTTTCCCGAATCGAAATTCTATATTTAATATTCAATATTCAAGGCTTAATATTCTAAATTCAGTATTTAATATTGAATATCCAAAATTCAGTATTTAATATTGAATATCCAATATTCAGTATTTAATATTCAATATCCAAAATTCAGTATTCAATATTCAATATTCAATATTCAATATCCAATATTCAGTATTCAATATTGAATATCCAATATTCAGTATTTAATATTCAATAACCAATATTCAGTATTCAATATTCAATATCCAAAATTCAGTATTCAATATTCAATATCCAAAATTCAGTATTCAATATTCAATATCCAATATTCAGTATTCAATATTCAATATCCAAAATTCAGTATTTAATATTCAATATCCAATATTCAGTATTCAATGTTCAATATCCAAAATTCAGTATTCAATGGCCATTATCAAAATTCGATATTCGATACCGAAAACAAGGTTTGAAGCAGAGACAAAAAGAGCATAGACAGTCGTACGAAAAAAGCAACGCGTATCCATCAAGTCATCAACTCGACGGGGAAATCCAATCCACGTACTTCGCTGTAACTTAAATTCCGCCTGTCCGTGAAATAAAAAGTAACTATACCCGGGCTCGCAATTTTTCAAATCCGCGAATATCACGGCACTGCCGGGACCAGCTGCGCGGATCGTTTTTATAAATCTATTACACGACATTACGCTTGTGCTTTCTGCGCGACGACGCGCAGCTAGCCGGCTCGAAATCACCGGTATAAGCTCGAACTAGCTGGGAATCGGTAGAGGGTGGAGGAGGAGGAGAAAAAAGCTGCCGCGCGCGACAAATCAAACAGGTGAAAGTGCAAGACAAACAGTCGTCACAGATCCCGGGCGTTACCGAAAACATTTGCTCGAATTTTGATTCGTCGTAAACACGTTCGCCGCTTTTTTCCACGGTTTGAACTACGCCGACAGCTAGTCGCCCGGCTGTGCCCGACGAATTTAAAGCGCGCGCGCCGGCTGTACAATCGCTAGGCGAAAAAGATTCGCGATTCTCCGCGCGGCACCGGCGGCGTTGTTGCCGATTTGTAAAAGGGAATTAACGGAGACGAACCGATCGAACAACGCCGCGGGATTGGATCGCTTCGAAAAAATAACGGGACGATTTTTGTGAACGCGGAAAACCGCGGATCGGGGAAAATGTAATTGTGAAACGAAGATAAAAGGAATAGTCCTCGATATACTGTGTAAAAATATTTTTAAATGTTATTTTTCTAATTTATTTGAAATTCGATTTAGAATAATTCGAAGATCAACTTTGACATATTAGAAACTAGGTTAGAAGCTCACCGTTTCTGAGCCATAAAACAGCGATAAAAAATCGCCGGTCAAGTTTCTGGGTGTCGTTGTAAAGAGGAGACTTTAAGCTTCAAATCCATGTGTCATTCATCCACAATAAAAATTTGTCAATGATTTTACAGACATTGCAACATACACGAATTTCTCCGACAGAATTCTCTTGCATAAAAGGGGGAGGGAATAGACCTCTGGTATGTGATTAAAAAAAATTAAAAAATTAAATGAACAATACTATCGGAAAGTAGAAGCTTCAAGCTTGAAAATGAGACTAGGTTCATTATTTTAGCATAACTTTTCACTAAGTTATGACAATTCCAATATCGATGATTTTTCAACCCTTCGCGGTCAACTGCACTTCCTAACCTCTCCCTCTCTCTCTCCCTATATGTCGCATATACTATACATATATTTCTCTCTCACTCCCTCCCCTTTTCTCTCGCTCTCCCTGTTACAACAAAAAGGTTCAATCGCGACGCAACACTGCGAATTCGTAGAAATCTAATAAACGCACCCCGAATGTTTGACTCTATACGGAAGCAGTAGGGGGTGGAGGGGCAGGGCGCGGTGTCGGAGGGGTGCGCGCGTATAATCGGGGTCGGCTGTGTCCCGTAGATAGGCGAGGGCGGTTGATTCGCGAATAGACGGCCCGGCAAAACTCCCCCGGACAAATACAAAGAAGCGGAACACCGTGACGCAGGTGGGGGATGATTGCGCGTCGGTCCGTTGCGCGGGGCAGAACGCGCGCGCCAACGACCGTGCCGTTTTAAATCACCAGATTCGTTATAAAAAAAAAAAAGGAAGAAAAAAAACAGTCCCTCTCCCCCGGGTTTCCACGGGGGGTGGTGTTTTTTACGAGCGCCGTTAGACGCGCCGGGATAAGCCGATCGCGATTTATCCCGTGACAACGGGCAATGATCGAAATGAGCTTCCAAGCCGAACGGAAGTTAACACTCGGTGATCCGGAATTATTTCCGGTGTACCTTTCGTGTCTAGGAATTTATCTGTTATTTCTCAACGTGGAACTGTGCTACGGTGTCGACCGGGGCGAACGTAAAAATTGGGTTAAGACACCGACTTTTTTGCGACCGCGTTGAGAACCTCGAAAATGAAGCTATTTCATTGGATTGAGTTAGGTTAAAAATTAAGTAACATGGATATCAAGTTGCCTGTAAATTAAGTAGCTTGTAGATTGAGTACCTTGTAAATTAAGTAACTTGTAGATTGAGTAACTTGTAAATTAAGTAACTTGTAGATTGAGTAACTTGTAAATTAAGTAACTTGTAAATTAAGTAACTTGTAAATTAAGTAGCTTGTAAATTAAGTCACTTGACAATCGGGACACTAGAATCATCTCGTGGCATCAAGAAAATAATTAGGGACGATATAGTCGTAATCAACGTAGCTATGAAAGACGTACTAATACAATGAGTTAGGTAACTTATAATTATTAAGTAACTTATAAATTAAAAATACTAACCTTGACATGTAATATACCTGTCTTGTAATACTATAATGTAACATAACCTGTCTTGTAATACTATAATGTAACATAACCTGTCTTGTAATACTATATGCACTCAGCTTCGCCTTGAACGCATAAAGTCTGCAAACCAGCGAAGAAAAAGTTGAAATTACGAGTCTCCGGCAAGCCTTTGGAAATCGTCGCGGACCGAGAATACCTCGACTACGTAGAAAGGCTCGCGGAAATCTGTTCCCCATAAATCTGATCAAGTTTTTCCATCCGCGGCTGTCGCGCGCGGTTCTCCTCTCGAGCTTGTCACGGGCGACCCGCTGCTCCCAGCCGCCGACGGCGGCAGTTAATTTCATTTAAAGCAGAAAACTAGCCGGAGAGTGGTAGCTCCGGCGCGTTATTACCCCGTCCGCGGGCGCGCGGCCGGTTCAAATTTCAGGGGCAGCCAACTATTTACCCTCGACCCAGTATGTTATAATTACTCGGCGGAAAAGCGGAAAAATTACACGGCGAACGAAAGTTCCCGGGGCGGAGACGCTCACCTGGCCCGTTCGAGGAGCTTCCCGCGCGCGGCTCCGTTCCCCAAAAATTATTCGGCGCTGGTCGTTGATGAACTTTTAACAAGAGATATGCACGTATTTTTTAAATATATTTTAAATATATTTTATAATTGTTTTGAGATATTCTCATGGAAATCGGATAGCTGGAAGGAAAATGTTGCTGGCTGGTTTCGTATTGTGTCTATGCCAAAGACTATAGCATTTAATACAGCATAGTATATGAAATTTAAATACAAACACAATAATATTAAATATAATATACTGTATTAAAATATAAATAAAAATATTACAATATTTAGTACAGTATACTACAGAAAATATAAATACAAATTCTATATTATTTAGTACAGAATTTTATTAAAACGATCCTTGAACAGTGATTGCACTTTGACCTGGCTTACCTAGAATTCAGATAATTAAATTAAATAAATACACTTAATTAAAATCAAACTTGACTAAAGTCACAATTTCTGCGGAGACATATTTTTGAAGACACCTTAGACTTCGTCCTAGCAAAATCTGTCGGCGATTAGGAGTGCCGAAACTATGGTCTCGATTAACAGACTCCTCTTTCTTTCGAATCCTGTTACGCTAACGCTCTAATTAAGACGCGACCTAACGACGATCCCCGATTCGGCGACGTCCACCGCCGACGATAATCAAAGACCCCGTTACCCCGGCCACTTTTCCCTGGAATTAAACCGCAAATCGGGTCTGCAATTTTGCCAGACCCGGGTCGTGCACCGAAATTCCAACATTATTGACCTAATCGCGGGACAATAAAGAGTCTTCGAACTGCGATCGAAATCCTGGAAGAGAAATCTCGTTGCAAATCGAAAATTATTCCATCGTGCATTTGTTGTAAATAATAAGCATTTCAGAATTTATATTACAGCTAGATAAAGGACAATCTTTTTTATGAAATATTCATAAAATGCCTGGAAAGATTAGAATATTTTTAATATCGTATTCGTCGAAGACCGTGGTAGAAACGAGCTCCGAGAAACCTACAAAATGTCTTCTATTCGCAAACACAATTTGCAAAGGTATTTTCGCAGCTCGAATAACATATCATGAAATTGAAATGAATTTGAAGTCTCGTTAGAATTTCAGCTAGAATTTCAGCTAGAATTTCTCAGTCTTAAAAAAGGCTTCGAATATCCTCCAAAAATATGTTCCGATCTCGAGCACAATTTTCGGAATATTTTCGCGCGACTCGAGCAGAGCGATTCTGAAAATCGCGATCAATCCGAGAAGAGGTTTCGTTAAGTCGCATCACCGCTCGTTAAAATTTCAACCGAACGACATAACCAGACTCGTCGGGGAATATTTAAAGAATCGCGCTCCGAACGGCTACCATTTTCGCAAAGTAATCCGCCGAGGAGCGATCGACTTTCGACCGAGCAGAAATTTCATTGGCTACGTGTGCCGGTTAAGCGAACGGTTCTGTTGTGCGCGGCGGATCCTTCGCAATTTTTCGCCGGAGATTTTGTCTCTCTCTTTTAGTTACACGGCAGGCAACGGATGGGGAACGACGGCGGAAAAGACGGAAACAGGATTTCAGGAAACGAACGAGCTTCCCTCGAGCGGAGGGAAAAGGGGTGGGGGCGGCGGGGGCGGCAGGGTGTTAAGGCGTCTGGTACAAGAGTGGATCCGAGGGAAGAGGTTCTGCGGTAATTCCCGCGTCGATGCCTAATTGGATTATCGGAAATTGCCGTATTTTGTTTGCAGAGATGCTACGCGGAACTGACGATCGTGCCGACGTGTTCCCAGGCGTTAACCCTTTGCACTCGATGCCGTTTTATTTCTAAATACAGAACGGCTTCTCCGATCTACGCTACTTCCGGTTCTTGTAATTTTTGCGACGATGGCTTTTAAGTCAAAATCAATTTAATAATATCGAAACGATTTCGAAACGCGATATTGAAGTCTACTTTATATAATTTCATAGGAAAAGGTAGTCTAAAATTATGGTTCGCCTGTTTGGCCGAAAAATAATATATTTCAGCTATTTATTTCGAAAATCCATTATTTTAAGATATCTAAGGATTTCTCATTTTAATAAATTTAAAAATACCGATAACGTATTTAAAAACAATATAATAATAATATAATATATATAATAGTATAATGCTATAATAATTTTTCTGTTCCCAAAGAACTGCGTACATTAATTAAACGAAACGACGCACGCGAACATTAAAATAGCTATTTCAACGTTTTTCGCTTTCGGAATAAACGGCTCGTATAATCGCGTCACCTTTATCCACGCCGGATCGATACCAACATTCACCGACCCCCCCTTCGATTTTTTATTAACCGAATATTCTTCGCATCGGAACAACGGGCGCAAAGAATCGAGTTACATTAACGCGGATAAATATCCCGGGGCTCGGAGCCCGTGCAACCGTGATTTATCCAAATAAAGAGAACGAGGCAAATGAACATACTCTCGCGCATGTAACGAGAACAATTGATTCCCAGGCTTGTCCAATTGCCCGTGCCGTTACGGTATTATTTAAAATCGTGTTTCGCAGAAACCGTACAACGTCGCGCGTTTTAAAAAACGGAGAGAAACGCTTCTATAATAAACATATTCCGTCGGCAGGTGCAGAGTTACCGGCAAAAGTAATTCATTTATTCTGTTCTATCAGTTTCGTATTGTTATAACTTTTGTACTTTGTAAATGGTTCGATACTTTTTTATATTTATTAAACTATATAGTTCTACGCCGAATCAAAATTTTGATACATTTTTGACAATTTATAAAGTCTAGTTAGTATACCGTATTTTTTCCTTTCGACGTATAATTATTTAAATACATGGCGTAGATGACAAAATAGGTCTGAATGCTAGTCGCTGCACATTTCCATTGAATTTTATTCGCACGGTAGATTCGACGGCTGTGAACGCGACAGCGGAGTTTCCAGTTTTCATAACGCGTACGGCGGTGCGAGCAATAACAGGGATTTCGGAGTGGCGCGCGCGCGACGCAACGGAGACTGAAGGAAATTTAAATAAGTAAAGAAACAGATGGCGGTGCGCGGGAAACGGAAGTAGACGCGCGGCCGAAAGGAGGCGGAACGGCGCGGTGGCGTAGGATTCGCGGCGGTGCCGGAGGCGGACAGAGATACGCCGTTGAACAGAAACAAAGAGACACGTTGAAATAGCAAATGTTTACTATACCCAGGCGCTTCGCGAATTACGCTAATCCTGACTCGTGGCAAGAGAGCTCGTTGCGGGCCCGTGAATTGTGGGAAAGGGGCCAAGAAATATATACAGTGCCGCCGCCGCTCTGTCGCCGTTAACGCCGCGCCGTCTCGTTTCGGACGCGGCGCCGCTAAAAACCGGCCGCGTTAATTGAAACTGCGTTAGAATTACGTATTAAACCGCCGGAATATTTTACGACGCCCTTGCCTAACCGCGAGAGGAAACGAAACGGTACGACGTTACAAGTTCATCGACGCCGACGATTCTAAATTAACTTAAATATTACATTTATACAAATTTACAGATATTATTTCATCGACTCGATAGAATAGTTAAGAAAATATAGAAATCTCTATGAAAAGCATCTCGTGCGTCTCGCGATCAATATAGACAATTTCAGTTTTTTGAAAGCGTTATTGCAACAATTGAACGCGCCGTCGTCGGGCGAGACGGCATTCGTTTCAGGCGGCGTAATTACGTTGGACACGGCGGAGAAGAATATAAATAAATTGGAGGGCGAATTATATTCCAGAATTTTATTCCGCGCAATTAACCTTGCGTCTTGAGCGGAGGGCGAGCGCGAGTTAATTAAGGGAAACACTGCGATGGTATAAAGAAGTCGGTTGCGTTAATTAAGAACACGGACACGTTTGAGTCTTATGACGAATCCTGATTGCCGGCTCGGCAAAACGAAAGGGACGTGACTGTACCATCACGCGACCAGCCAATATTCCTTTAAAAATTCCTCTCTCCCTATCTCTCTCTTTTTCTATCTCTTTCTCTCTTTTTTCTCTCTCCTTTACCAACCATTTAAATGAATGGACGACACCTCCGAGCGAAAAGGATCCGCTTCTAATTCCGCATTTTCTCGCCTTCCGCGCTCCCCTTTATTTTTCTGTCTACTTAAAAGCTCATTAAATATTAAAGCAGACCCGATTACCACTGTGCGAGCTCTCCCCTGCGCGCATGGAAATGTGTGAACATGGCCGCAGTGATCAATTAAACAGACAGAAAGGTCGAGCACGGTAAATAATGGAGCCTGTGTACTCATTTTTGCCGCGGAACTCGGACCTGTGTTATCTACTCTGGCGTTCGATTTAATTAAAATATCAAATTCTATATGTTACGTTAAATATCCACGGTTGTTTCTAACTTTTTAAATCGGTCACTCGAGGTCAAGGATTTTTTTCATTTATATTTCGGTGTCGATAACAATTTCAATTCTGAATCGTTGGACACGTTCCATTATCATTAACTGTTTTTCTTTTTTGCAAGGGTATTAATTAATTAAGCTTCATATATTCTAAAATAAGATAAAAATTCAAAGATAACGATCAAGGTTTCGACTTCCGTTTTTATCGAAGTAAATATTCAGATCTATCGTGTCCATCCGTAGTCCAACCGTCACCGTTTCAATAAACTAATTCGAATTTATCTGCGAGCGGGCGAAAAAAAAAAGAGAGCGCGGGGCGAAAAAAACTCAAACAAAAGCCTCGCTATACCCGTTGTTTAACGGAGCAATAAATTTTAGCTGCGCGTTTAATCCGGGGACCGTTCGCAGCGACGCGTAGGTGTATCCCCGAAAAATCCGTGAAAAAATCGAAGCGGAAGGTCGCGTCAACGATCGGACACGTTCGCCGCAATCTATACGACTTACTGACGGATGTACAGAAAAGTGAAACATTAACCCCTTCCCGTGCCATAATCTAAAATATCACGGCCTTCACTACACACTTTTGTACCTTGCATTTTGAAGGGGTTTCTTAAATTTTAATAATTGAACTGCTTCGTAACAGCAACGACAAGAATCGAGACCAACTGTTCCGAGGTACTGAGAGGAACTAACATTCGGTCACGAGCGTAACGGGCAAAAAGTCAGTCCGCGAGCTCGGCTTGTTATGTTTACGTTTGGCCCACGTATGTGTTCGCGACCTTGACTCGCGATATTTATGTTTGGCCCAAGAAACTGTTCGCGACTTTGACTCGCGATATTTATGTTTGGTCCAAGTAACTGTTCGCGAGTCTGACTCGCGATATTCATGTTTGGGCAAAAATCTTCATCGCGAGTCTGACTCGCTAAAGTACGGGAAGGGGTTAATATTGTCGCTGACATAAATCGTAATTACACTCTTAGGAAAGCGTAAAGCAAAAAGCGTAGAGCAGAAAGTGTAACAAAATTATTGAAAATTCGAAGCATAAAATATCAAGCAATTAGCTACGAAACGTTGAAGCTAATTTCCACGCTGATCCGTTTTACTTCGCTTTATCAACTCGGCTACGCAATTTTAATTTACTCGAGCCGAAGCACCCCGCGTTTTATAGTATTTTCGAGGTTCGCGGCGCGTTAAAATTTACGAGTTATATCACGGCGCCCGGCGAAATTGCAATTTGAGCAGCCAATTTCTAGGCCGCGACGGGTGATATCGTCGTCTCTTGATGCCGAGTATACTCGTCAAAAAAAAAGAACGGCTAACCGGTTAATAACGCGGCGGAAGAGAGGCCTCGCGATGTCTGCATAAAGAACCCGAGTTTTACGTCCTCGCGAGGGAAGACAGCGCGCGACGGTAAAAGCCGAAGAAAAATTGTATGCCTTTCGAGCGGATAGCGCAGCCGCGCGCGCGTCGCTTTCTTTCCGGGCATTGTTCCCCGTGCCTCGACGCGCTAGCATCGTCGGGGGTCGCGCAGAGATTCGTTCTAAAGATAGCGTTCGTGCCTCGTCGCCGGTATTTTATTTACCGGGGCCGTATATTTTCCGTCTGGCTGAGATTTCTTCTTGACCGCGCGAAAACATCGCCGGGGAAAAGGGGGTCGGAAGCCCGGAGGCGCCGGAAAACGCTCCTCGGCGTGTGCACGTTGCCAGCGCGGAGCCGGTTAAAGGGCAACCCCGTCGAGTAACTGCCCTCCGCCCTGGTCGTTCTTCCCGTCGCTGCGTACAACGTTGATCTCCATTCCTGATTACGACCGCCGACGCGTTTTATGGGGAATGCGCGGTGGACGGATTTCGAGGGCCGGGCTACTATCAAACGAATCGCCGTTAAACCTTCGTGGGGCGTGGAGGGACAATTTATACCGCGCGACGTTCTTAATTGAAACCTCCGCCGGACGATCCCTTCGGCCATTTCGCTAATGGAACAAAAAAATCTCGCGTTCCATTTCGATCTCGATGACCGAAGGATCTGATTTAATAGAAATTGTAATCAATGTCTCTTTACGATATCCTATCCTAGAAAATAGCAAGTTACGATAATTGACGAAGTAATAACAATTTCCAGCTCATTTAATCTTCTGCCAGCGTCCGAATACTTTCGTAGAGCGGTATATTCCGCGTAGGAATCGCGGCAGCACTCGACCGGAAACCCTCTAATTCGATAAAGTGGCGGAAAAAGGCGGGAGATCGCTAAAAAATCCCGTACATCGCGCCAAGAAAGTTCGCAGACGGTCTAGCAATTCTTCAGGGTAACGGAGTGATCCGGGAATGGTAATGGAGCACTCAAGTCCCGTGGAACAGGGGGAAGGGCGGGGGTGGGAGAGAAGAAAATCCGCGGTCTACCCGTGCGTTTCGTCTTAGTTTCCGGAATCGAAGTCCAGGCTCGAGTCGGTTCCCGCGAAAGAGTAGAGATCCGTGTTCGCCCCCTTAATGGGAAACGAGGCATCGATCATATCGCCCGGCCCGATACGTTATTCCGCGTCTCCGATCCGGCGGCCATCTTACCCGCGCCGGTTTTCTCCAACGGAACACGCTTCCTCCGAGTGCCGGCCGCCATTTTGCGGGCCGGCAATAACAAGCTCGTAACTCAGCGACGTTGTATTTCACATTCATTATCAGGCTGTGCAGCTGTTACGTAACGAACGGGGTTTCCGCGGCCCACGGCCGGTGACATATTACGTGCAACGAAATATTGTAGAAAAGAACGAGCCCCGCAGGCCGTCGCCATTTTTACGGGCCATTCTGCTCGGTCACTCTTCCCGTCGTTGCCCGCCCCCGCGCGCTCCGCGGTTTTACGGACGATCTCGATATTTCTTACAGTGGTGCTATTGTTTTTATCGCGGCCTGTTTTCTACGCGATACCGTTCCCCGGCATCGGCTGCGTTTCTTATCGTCGACTACGGATTTCGCGCGTTTATTGCATATTGCACGGCCTCTCCGGGGGCCGAGCCGCTGCCGATCGACGACGCTGCGTTACGATATTGACGATATTGGTACTTAAGGATGCGTGCTACTACAGAATTAAATCGTACACCTTTTGATTTGGTTGAGGGTGAATCTGAATTAGTATCAGGGTTTAATACAGAATATTATAGAACATTGTTTGCTATAATTTTGATATCCGAGTATTTAATAATTGTTCTTGTTAGATTTTTAATAACTTTAATCTTTTTGGGGGGTAAATTTAATATCTTTTAAATTTGTAATTTTGATAATTTTTCATCTCTAAAAAAACTAGATATCAACAGAACCGATTTATTTCTCACATCCAATTCTATATTCATAATTAAAATAAAATTTAAAAATTAATCCATTATTTGGTGCAAAAAGCGATAGAATCATAGAAATATCTACATCGGGCTTCTTATTATTTATCTCCAAATTTCGACAAGATAAACTACTGCAATTTCGTTTAATATAGCGTTTGCATTCGCCGCGCGTTGCATCCTAATTCGATCGTTCCTATC
The DNA here is from genome assembly GCF_028453695.1 of Augochlora pura. Taxonomy (NCBI): domain Eukaryota; kingdom Metazoa; phylum Arthropoda; class Insecta; order Hymenoptera; family Halictidae; genus Augochlora; species Augochlora pura. The sequence goes on along the minus strand of NC_135772.1, from coordinate 20,033,335 downwards.
TCCAGCCTTTGTTCCTATTATCGACACCTTAACAATATTATCGACATCTTAACAATATTCTCGACATCTTAACAATATTCTCGACACCTTAACGATATTATCGACACATCGATATTCGTCTGTGCACCGAGTCACATGGGTCACCGTTTTTAAGTAACAAATGGAATTAGAGAATAAATCGGGAGATTCGTGCAACGAGCTTAGCGACCGAGCTCGGCTGTCAGCTCCACGGCAGTGTATCGAATATATCACGGTATGAAAAGGTGCTTTCGTGACCAGAAATCACGGGGAGGCTCGTTGCAGCTGCTTTACGCGAATGGTTCATAAAAGATTTGCATTTGCATAAACACCAGTCTAATTATAGGCGAGCAGCGTTCGCGGTTCGTACGAAGTACGTCGAGTAGCTCAAACAGTACATAATATTTAAGAGATTTATCGACGTGTTAATTAAATAGAATGGTTTGCTGATTTAGTAATTAGCGGCGGTTGCGAGAATGAATTCCGTATGCATAAAATGCGCTTTGTCACGACAGATGGAAATGGAAGCTAGAGAGCTGTTCCAACCGTGAATCGTTGTTACGATACTGTGTTACGTTGGGTTTTAGAAAAGTCCCCTAAAAATCCGGATCGCTGGAAACAGAATCGTGTAGTCTAATTATTAGCTCGAGTATCCGTCGCTTTTATCGCGGCGCGCCATTCGCAGGGTATTATTGTTCGAAACTCGGCCAGCTGGAAGCATTATCACGCGTTTCCCGCGGACCATAAATCGCCGCGCGACTCGAATAAATATTCTCTCGTTATCGAACGAGATCCGCCCGTGCGTGCGCGATCGTTCGCATCTGAGAATCTGGAAGCATTCCCTCGAAAATCGGGACCAGCTTCCGGTCGTTCCTTTCAGCCGATCCGTAACTCGAAGCCCCGATCGAACGAATTATACCCTCCCCCGAGATCCGTCTGAAATATTCGCCGGTTATCGATAAAATTCAGAGCGCAATTAGAATTCCGCGCGGGGGAGGGGGCGCCTGCATGCAATATGCATATTTCTGTTCGCATTTCCGCGCACGCATCTCGCATAACCCCCTCCCCACGTCACAATCAGTCACGAAATCAGGGACGGGGTTCGGGTTTGTCCCGCGAAGCTTACGTGACGTCTCGAGCGGAGCTCCCACACCCCCGCCACGTGAAAATGTCGCCGTCGCCGTCGCCGCCGCGAAGTAATACGAATATCTAGCCCGAGACGCGCGCGGCCGGAATTCAGACGCCGCGCCTGCCCCCCGACGACGACGATGACGCAACGCCCCAGAGCGCGGAATTATTTCATAATTTGACAAGGCCGATCGCAAACGGATTACGCCGATACCGAGGCACGTTTCCGGCCGGCGACACCGAACCCGCCGAGCAGAAACGCGATAATGTCGGAATTTATTTCATCCGAGCCGGGCCGATCTTGCGCTGTAAATGCAGCGGCGCTTCGACGATACCGTCGCCACCACCCCCTCTCCCCCCGTCTCCCCAGGTATAAATTAAACGAACAATTACAACGTCGAGAGCGTTTTCGACGAGCACCGACGCGCGGAATTTTTCCACCGAATTTATAGCTTGTTAATCATCCTACGTAACGCTGTGCCCCGCACGGATTCTCCGGGATGATGTCGACCCGGCCCGTTTTATCTGTCAAATCGTTCGCGTAACGTGTGTTCGAAGAGAACGCGGAGTTTCGTGACACCTCCGCGAAAGCTGTCGCAAAATACGCAGATATAAAATAAACAGATTTTACAAGGATATTGTAATTCGCGGGGGATGATGAGTGCGCGAATTTTGTGAATTTCCGGCTGGAATAAACGATGGGTTAAACACAGAATTGTGGAGACTATAGAGGAAGGGAGGAATATATTTTTAACGTGTGCAATATTTTTATTGAACTTGAGCTTCATTTTTACAAATAATTACGAACAGTAAATCTAACATATTTTTCCTAATTTATAATATTTCCAGTTTATGCAAGAAAATGCATTTTATACACACTAAATTAAATCTTGCGACTCGCATAAATCGAATTTTCGAAATCTAAATTTCGTCGCTATAAAAATAATTTCAGGACACGGTAGAATAATTACAGCGATGCGTCAGAGTTCAGATTAAATTTTTACCGTCGAGAGTAATCGGACGATTTGCATTCGCAACGCTTTGAAAAATGTCGTCGAAACAGCTGCGCCGCGTTCGCCAGTTAATTCGCGGGGGCATCGGGAAAGGGGCAGAAATAATTCTCGCCCCCCCTTACCGTGGATTGATACACCCGGGTAGTTATACCGAAACCGAAATTCGTTGATGAGACAACTTTCGCAATAAGGCCTCGCCATTATTGCGAGAGAGGCAGCAACGACACTTTCATTAACGCGGCTTTCTGACCCCGACAGCCCTATAACGAGGCGTGGCGCCAAACTTTTGATGAATTCGAAAGGTTAAGTTACATTATGCCGCGGGACGTCCTTCGGCTCGCGTCACGACACCTTCCTCCTGCGCCTGCTCCCTTTTCCTGGATATTCGCTCGTCCTTCGACCCTTTGAAAATGTTTCAACTGCCAATCTGAAATGTATATAATTATATAAAAATATATATACGAATATAATTGACAATTAATCGTCTATACTATCTACGTAAAACTAAATTTATATAAAGCTAAATTTAGTTAAATTTAGTTAATTTATATAAAGCTAAATTTAGTTAAATTTAGTTAATTTATATAAACCTAAATTTAGTTAAATTTATTTAATTTATATAAAGCTAAATTTAGTTAAATTTATTTAATTTATATAAAGCTAAATTAGAAGGTAAAGCAGTGCTTTATTTAAAAGAAAAATAAAAGAAAAGGTAGAACCGCTAGAAAATTCAATTTTATTTCTGCATTTTGCTATAGTACGGATATTTGATGTGTCACGTTTATTTTTATTTGCTCGATAAAATCATGGCGGCGAAGGAATCCGCTAATCCCGCGCGAAAATTGATGGCGCTCGGAGTAACGAAGTTGCCCAGGTGTCGGCGGAAAGTTTCGCAGACGTTCATGCTGGATGCGTGCACTTTCATATTTATGACGCGGGTCCTTAATACCTGAAGGAGATGCGCGAACACGGTGTGCTCCTGAGAAACTTTCGAGGCGATCCGCCTCGCTGTTGTACTTCCGCGTGGCGTCGCCGCTTCATCGAACTTTCCAATTTTTGCTGGGAATCTTGGGAGATTCGGATCGGTCTACAATGTCCCGCGGTTTCCGGCTTTTGGTCCCCTTCTCGGTTAGAGGAATTTACAGCTTCGAAAACACCGCTTTCCGCCGGACCCCGTCGATCGCGCGGATCCACACGCCATTATTTGACCGTGGACTTTTCGTTAAAATAACACCGCGTAAATAGTTATTTTATACCGTGGAAACAGACCTCGACGCCGCGGCTAACAAAACTCTCGTAATTAGTCCGCGATCGTTTAATTTTTTTTTTATCAAACGCAATTCGGATCTATTAGGATTCACAGCGCGGCCAGATAAAACAGCGCGGAACTTTTTCAATTCGACGCGGTGTTTCACTGGAAATATTTATTTTATTGGCCGTACGAAAAATATCAAATGCGTCGAGCAAAAATACAGGGAAAATAGATCGAACGAAAATCATTGGTCGCGTTTCGTCGCTTAAATAACGTATTTGTTCGCGGGTCACGCGGATTTTTGTATATTCTTTAATTGGTTCGGAGGTTTTACCAGTTTTTGTGGACACTATAGCTTTTCGATCTTGCTAATAGTTTTCCTCAGCCTTGAAATTTATATTATTTAATTCTATAATTTTCCTGAGGATCCTAAACTAATTTTCATAGGACCTAAAATTTTTTTACAGATCCTAGAATTATTTTCGTAGCTCCCCAATATTTTCTATACATTCTACAATTATTTCTTTACTCCCTAAAATTTATTTCTACACAGTTTACAATTATTATCAGAGTAATTTATTTTTCGCAGTTTATTCTTCAGTCTGAAATTATTTTCGTACCATGTAAAATTTCTTTCTTATTTGGTCTCCATTTTTGTTAGATTCTACAATCTTTCATCGCAAACCCTAAACATTTATTTTTAACCAATCCTCGTCGTTTCGTGCAGACCCTACGATTTTTTCTCCAGATCCTCGATTCCCCTCGCAGGTCCGGCAACATTTTCATAAATCCTTCGTTCCCCGGATCCGAAAATATTTTCCTCGCTTCTCCGCCGCAGTCTCGCGGAGTATTCCAGCGATCCCCCCATTTTCTCGGTTCGAACGCCGTTTCCATTTCGGACGAGATAACCGACGGTCTCCTTTGAAAACGTCGACACAACTTGATAGCATTATCCTTGGCAATATCGACGGCGTAATTTCTAATGAAAGAAACCACCGGGGCCCCCCACCCGCTATCTACTTTCATAGAATAGAATAGTATCGTCGTTTCGACGACTTACCCAGTTAAACTTATCTCGCTGTGGAAGCGAATGGTATAAAATCTTCCGAAAGGGGAGAAGTGAAAGTTATCCGCGGGGCGAATCTCTCTCGGTGGATTTATTCGCCGGGGACGTGCTCGACAATGTAGCTAGCTAAATTGCTCGCTAGAAATTCACTCCGAGGAGACCCTGCGCTATCTTGATGACGCTAATTCATTCGCGATGGGACCTTATTTCCCGGACACGGAATCAACAGAGATTTCTTACGCGGCACTGTTACGACGATTCCTTCGTCCTGTATGGGGCCGTTATGGGAAATACGAGCGGAGCCACGTAGAAATTCGACGCGCGCGCGACACTCGACGGCGCGAGCTTCGATTTTATAGAGAATTGGGGATGATTGGCTTTTTAATCACTGAAATTGTTGTAACACGTTCCAAAATTATTTTTAGATATCGCGAAAACTGGGGTTTAAAAGAAATTGTCAAAAGAGTAACTGAGACTCAATTTCATGTGCATAAAATAAATTTTGTTGTATAAAATGGAAATACCAGAAGCCAGAAAAATGATTCATAAAATAAATTTGCTGACGAATATTTCGCTCTTAAAATCCTCTTTACACAAATACAGAATATTGAAAAAAAATCGTGACACCCGATTACGTTTAAACAATTATTTTAAATTATGATGACGCGAATTTATCTACGAATCGAGTGTCCATAATCCGCCAACAAAATCGGTTTTATTATAAATATTTCGTGCTCTGATTTATGATTCCCTCGAAATGAAATTTTTCAAACAATTGAGCCCCGACGCGGCGTATCGGATAGGTGTCGCATTAAACGGCGACCAAATAGTAGTAGATAACAAGTCAATCGAATAAAATGATTAACAGAGCGCCGGGAGCGTTTTCCCCCACGGTTTAAACACGTGAGAATGAATTCCACCGGTTCAGCCCTCCTCCCCCACCCGCGGTGGATAATAAATTCCAGCGTTCCGGATATACGATAAAAACGGCCGCGAATCCCATGTATTATCGCGATTTATATTATCCGTACAGAAAATCCGCCTACCATAACCTGGTAAAAAAGGCGAGAGGGCCGCGTGCCCGAACACATGGTTTTTTCTTCCCCGATTATTTACACGCCGGCGTCTCTCCCTCCGCCGCCTATGTTTCGTCCCTAGGTTCTATGTATTTTATTGCGGTCGCCTGTGTTTTTTAGCTCGCGTTTGCCGTGACCTTGACTGAACGAATGCTCGCCGGCATGTTTGCACGGTCTACCTGTTACGGGTAAACATTCTACCGGACTGCAAAAATAGACCGCGAGGTTCGGCGCCCCTTTTTTCGGACTCGCGCGTTTTCCCGTTCTAATTTCACTTTTCTATTTTCCTTTATTTTTTCGCTGTAGAGACTTTTACGCGGCTATTTTTCCTTCTCTGGTCTTTTTCATTATTCTACTGTGACTTTTCTGCTTTTTCCTAGGTTTGTTCGTTTAAATAGAGGCAAAGTCGACTATAATAGATCTTTGATAGGAGTATAAAGTATGGTGGATTTTTTAATGGTGATTTCAGTTATGGAACAAGTTTAGACTCTCAATAGAGACTTAATAGAAATTTAAATCTTAGTAGACTCTCAATAGAAATGTAACGATATTAAACGTTTACTTGATTTTTACAGAAATTTAATTCCAGTAGATTCATAATAGATTTTTACAAAAGCTGACTGCAAAATTTCACCACATTCTTGTCCTTACTCCTTACCAGCTAATTTTCTTTATTCCCACTGCGAAATCTTCTATAGTCGATATGATTAATTTTTCTCTTGCGTTCACTTTCTTATTCAGTGTACCGTCGCCTCGACTAATCGAATGTTCAGCTATTTTCCCGGTACACTTAGTCGCAGTGAACGTTCCAGGCGACACGTTCTTCGTTTGAATTTTTCGAGCGAATGGAAATAAACTGGAAGAAGAGGTCTTCTATTATCCACATTCAATTTCATTTCCAGCTTCTTTATTTCCGTCCCCGAAAATATTCATAATGATCGGGATTAATCTCTCTCCCTTTCTCCCTCTGTCTTTTTCTTTCTCTCTGTCTTTCTCGCTTTCTCTTTCTATCTCTTGCTCCAGTTTCCACAAAAATCTAACCCCGCTCCGTGAATCAACGTCACAGCGGATTCGAAAATAAATTCCCTAACGCGGCAAATCAGCTTTCCTCTTATCCTCATTCCCTAATGAATTCAATCCCGATAATTACAACACCAGTTTAGTCGTTCGCTCAGAGACATTGAAGGGAATCGCATCTCTCGCAATATGCCGCGTATTATATTTGAACGCGAAATACGTCGTCGTGGATTACAGGAATAATTCCTGATAACGACGATAAAGATAATAAAACTATCTTTAGCAGATTTGGGTATTATTCTGACTAGTAGATGAACTAAATATTTTTAAGTGAGACAATTATCGGGACGAATATACTTTCTGGTCGAATATAACTTAAGAATAACGATAAATATATTATACATTTAGCTGAATTTATTTCGTAATTTATTCCATCCGTTTGTTCGAGTAAACTCTGGTTATAGTTCATGGCATATACAGCTTTACAGTTTTAATTAACAAGTGTCCATCTATTGTGTCAATTTGACGCGCAATAATCAACGTTAAAGCTTGTCAATCTTAGAGAAGAATTTTAGTATTTATTTTTATTTAGTCCATTTGATGTCAAAGGGTGGCCTATGCAATTTTAGTATTTATTTTTATTTAGTCCATTTGACATCAAAGGGTGGCTTATGCTATAGAAACGAATACAATAAAATGTCATAAATAAAATAAATGGTGGACAAAGGGGTTGATCTCTGACGTGTCATCAATTTTTCGGCATTCGATTCGAGACACCCGTTACCGCGAGAGCGCCGAGAGCGTGCGCCAGCCGCGCCCCTAAATTCGGCCGCCATTCCTCCCCCATTATTCCCGTTCGAATAGAGGCGGCCGGCACTCGTCACTATTATTTTTTGATTCGCCGTTTAATTCCCGCGGAACAGACGGAAGCGAGGAGCGGCGCTCGCATTACCCGGCAATTTCGCCGAAACATTAATTCACTTTAATGCCGGCGCCGGGACGCCGGGTTTATGATTCGGTCGCATCGTCGAGCGCCTCGATTCCGGCGCGCTCTCGAAATTCGCGAATTATCGATCGGCCATCGATTCGTTACCGGGGCAGCCTCGTGTATTATTTTACGCGGATAATTCGATTTCGAGGGCACGCGCGGCCGTCTCTACGCCGCCATTCTCGTCCCATGTTTTAACGCCGATCCACGGCCCTTTGATTTATCGGCCGGCCGATGATCGACGAACATTCATCTTCGCGTTCGCGTTACTCACGGCTCGTCGTTCTTTTGATTTATGCCGACCTCTTTTCCCCGCAGGCTCGAAAACAATTTCGTTGCGTCCCGGTTGGTTGGTGAACGCGACGCGATCTGATCGCCGATCTTCCGCGATTCGATGTTTCACGCGTCAGATGCCAGATGACCGAGCCGTGTGTAATCTCACGTTTCATCGATCGTTTTAACACTTGGCAAAGCGAATAGGAGGGCCAATTGAACGTGGAGAATAAAATAATAATAACATAAAAATAGAAATATTTGCTTGGAAATATTTTTATAAAAATTCTGAGGAAGGATATTTTTTTACAAGTTATTTTACCGTCCTAATAAAATAATAATAACATAATAATAACACTATCGTGTAAACGTCGTCGCTAATAATTTCTTACGGCCCCGAAGCAACGCTTTGATGCATTGCAGTTCGGTTTAGCGGGTCGGTAAACCCGCGATGGGAGAATATATTTTTCGTCGATGCTCTCGCCGCGCCGAAACAGCGCCGCCGGTTTAATGCAATCACCGGCGCAGCGCAGCATTATAATATGCATACACGCGCGGCACAATAAGCATTACAATCCTTCGCGGCGTTGTATTAACACGGTAATGGTAAAACGGCCGCGCGCGCGGGCCGCGTTAATTGCCGCATCATTCGCTTTTAATTAGCGCCGCGGAATTTCTTCTTTTTTTTTTTTTACAGTCGACGGCGAATAAAATTCGATTCGCGTTTTAGTATGCGATTCGCGGCGGTGTCCCCAGCCGCCTCGACGTTTTTAAATCAGTCGCCTCGGTATCGACGGTTAAACGAATTCCAATACTTTCGCGCTACGTGGCCCGCGCAGCTTGTAATTCCGATCACTCCGATTTTGTGGATCGCGATCGCAGGCGACAACGATTTAAACGTTCGCAGACATTTTCTTTTAGAAATTTCATATCGCGATTATTTGATTTTAATTAGCATATTTATTTTTTTTATTTTGATTATTATTTTATTGTTATTTATTACTGTTGTTTTCTATTTTGATCGCTTTTCTGTTGGTAAGATTATTATTTTTATAATTAAATCTGCTGTTTATGCAAGTGTCAAGTATTTAAAGTGAGGGATGAAAATTTCGTGACGAAAACGCAGTTTAATTATTTTATTAGCAGGAAAAATATTGTCACAATTTTTGAATGAAACAACTTCTTATAAATCAATTATCCAACCTTTAAGTCGCTATTTGTTAACACTAGATTACCAACGGATCATTTTTTAATTCACAATTATTACATTTATATATTCCGAAAAATCAGACTAAATGTCTTAGAGTTCTATTTCTATAAACTGAATATAAAACAGCCGCTGATGGTGTTTCGCGAATCTAGCGCAAAGAAGCGACGCTTCACGGCAAATTCAACGGCCGTGCCCGTCCGCCGGAGAATAATGCGATTGGCCCGATACCATAAACCGGCGATAATTTATTCGTCCACTCGGCATACATACGTACATATGTCAGACATTGCAAACTATGTAGAACAGGCCGGGCGTCGTTCGGTAATCAAACCGGTGCTCGTGCACGGAAATAATCGCTCTAATAAATTCGAGACATCGTGGGATCGTTGAATTCCGCTCTCCTCGGTAACCATTGCTGATTATAATTCCAAGAATAATAGTCCGCCGCGCGGAACGCTCTGAAATTAGTCGCCGATGCTAACGTGTTCCGCGCGGCGGAGCACGAGAATCGAACGAATTCTAATATCGATACAGAGGACGCCGCGCTAACCTAAAACATATTGCACGATAGCCTAACCTCTATTTATAGTATACCTATCTTACAAATTAAAATTTTTCGTAAATTTAAAGGAAGTATTTTAGGGGGAGTAATTTTTTAATTATAGTTGAGAAGAAATATATTTTAGTAGATTAGGAAACGAAAGTGATATTCTCAAGTGAGATTAAATAATTATAGATTATGGTAAGGTTATGTTATTTAATCTTTTAGCTACTGACACTGTGTTCTTAATATTTTACGATTTCAGAACTATATTTAACAGTTATATTATAGATATCCATATTTAGAAATATTCTTACAGATATTATAGATATATGAAAATATATAGATATATAGATAATTATAAATATTTTTCAAAATGTCTCGACAAAAGAATCAAGTATATTCCGACACACGAACGAGAACAAACGCTCCCCAATTCCCCAAGTATTCGAAAATAAAACAGCCCTGTATAAAACGATTAACGAAGCGTTTTACGCTAAAAGCAATGAACACTGGCGAGCGCCCTAATTAACCCTTTGCACTGGAAGCCATTTTGACTCTAAATCCGGTCCAGTTTCCGCGCGACCCGCGGTATTTCCACTTTGCATAATTTATTGGATTTCATGCCGGCAAAATTGAATTTTACGTCTTCGTACGGCGGCGCCGCCCCGAACGCTTTGAAGTGAAAGACACAGGGCGGCGCACAAAAATGATTTCGGAACGCGGCGGAATTTTGTGCCGGTGGCCAGAGTCGCGCGAGCGCGAGCGCAAAGGGTTAAACGCGGACGAAAGGACGAGCAGCGGAGAGTCCCGGCGGAACAACCGTTCGAAAGACGAACGATATATAATCGTCCCGCCAACGACTTTCCAGGCATTCGCAGCGACGCGGCTGGCACAGGTGGGCAGCCCCCTCGGAGGACAACTAATTACCCATCTTTTACAGGCAATCGCTCGTCGGACATACCGCGAAAAGCGGAGCGGTCCCACCGCGCGCTCCAAGCACCCCACCCCTTTTTTTCTCATTGACTTCTCTGCCTATTTTATATTTCTTTTAACTCGCGCCGACTCGCTGACGCGTCCCCCAGCCCGCTCTGCTAAAAAAAAAAAAGAAAAACAAAGCCGACGACGCTTTTCACTTCGCGGCCCTGAAAAGCGGAGGCGGAGATCGGACTAGCCCGACGAAAGAACCGTTCCCGTGGCAAAAAAACACGAGGCGATGGAAACGAAGACGAGACTCGTTTGCTTTCTCGTCGCCGTCGTCAGTAACGAGACGGCTACGATTCCGCGCAACGGTGGTACGAAAACAAATTTCTAAAGTCAGTTCTCTCGATGTTGCTGTCTATTGCGCGGCCTCGTGCTCGTGATCGTGGTCTGTGATAATCGGGGCACGACACACGCTATTGGACCCCCTCCCCCAACACAACCGGTACGTTAAGAAGGCTGCTGCGACTATTAACGCGAGGCGACTACACGGCGCCGTGGTTACCTTCACCAGCCCAGAGTCCCACTTGGTAAGCCTTCAGTATAAAAAAAAACAAAACAAAAAGCTTTCAAAAGAAAAACATACGAAAAAACGAGCCAAAACAATAGAATGGAAAATTTCACGGAATATGTAATAGCGAATGGAAACAAAAAAAAAAATAGATATATATATATAATGTAATGAGATATGGAAAGAAAATCACAATTGCGAGAGATTGAATGAAATAGAAATAAAAAGAAAAAAAAAAAAAAAAGAAAATGCAACAGGGAGCTCGTGCCCGTTTTTTTTAAACGTTGCTCTCTTTCTCGCTGATTGGCCCGGCCACTTGATAACGCACTCTTGTATAATTATTCTATATATATATATATACATATATTACGTATGTCACGTTGGTGTGTGTACATGTGCACAGTCCGTATATATATAGAATACATTTATATATATAATTGGCTAACTCTCACGCGAAACTTAGCTTTTTAGCGAGGAGCGATCACCAGAGCACCAACTTTTCTTCTCGAACCACTCACTTACCCTGCTCTCTCTCTCTCTCTCTTTCTTTTTTACTTTTTCTATACACTGTCTCTTCCTTCTTTCTTTTGTTTCTGTTCTTCCTCTCTCTCTCTCTCTCTCTTTCTGATCCTTCTTTCATTTCTTTTCTTTATCTTTGTCGAAAGATACGCGCGCGGAGCGCACGGAACGAGGGAAAATCGGCGCCGAAACTTTCGAGACGAGTTCTCGAACTGCCATCCAGTTTTTCGATTACGCCACGCGATCCGCCCATCCTCGATGGTTTGAATGATCAAACAGGACGTACCCATCCTCCCCTCTCTCTCTCTCTCTCTCGCTTGCGCGCCTGTCGCCGGGCTTGATGGGATCCCGTCGAAAGGGTCCACTCCGTCGCTACCCTTTTCTCCCGCTCCTCGTTCCCTTAATCGTCCGCGTTCCGAGTCATCGCGACGAGACCCGAATCTGACGGCTTCCGTTACCGTTCTCCTCGCAAATGCGTTCGGTCCTGTGGAAAGTAAATTCGTTTTTTCGGAGACGGTACTTTGTCGATGCCGTGGACTTCACGGTTTTTAGGAAGATGGCGAAATGATACGGAATAAAGTGGTCAATGTTTATTGGAGATTGTTTGTAATAATTGAATATTGAGCGGTCGCTTTTTTATTTAGCGTTGAAGAGACGAATTTTTGAACTTGAAAAGAGTGACACGATTTTTTTTTTACTTGGATAGTACTTTTATTCTCTCGATAACAAAAGAGTAAATATTGCGAAAAATCGCTTTGATATTTTATGGTAAATTTGACAAAGAGAATGATATAGAATCGAAAGAAATTTATAGCAAGGAAGCTTGCCAAAATATATAATTCTAATATTTAATTTTAATATATAACAGAAGTATAATATGCGAAAAATCGCTTTGATATTTTATGGTAAATTTGAAAAAGAGAATCGAAAGAAATTTATAGCAAAGAAGCTTGCCAAAATATATAATTCTAATATACAATAGAAATTATCCTCATCAATTACACCAAGTCTAAATCACTATCTTTCTTCGTCAATTTCCTCAATTTGAAAATAACGCACACGCGTCACTCTAACTTCCTCCACCGTTCTCATTGTTTTAAAATTCCACTTTCAATCGATTTCTACCCCAAATACGTAAAGTTCGCAGTGGAATAATGACAATAGGGTTCAAGATGAAGTTTGCTGGTTAGAGAAGACCATCGAAGCCCGCCGGTAAAGAAACGAAATTACTTTCCGAACAGTCCAATAGCTTTTTCATATCTGTTCTTCTTTGAGCCGACGCTGAGTAAACCGTGTCTCAAACGGTCGAAGTTGTCGAGCGGATTTTTCAACCCAGCGACATTCATTTTTCATTGAATATTTCGCGGTCGCGATTGTTCGATTGCCATTGCTAGATCAAATCTCCAAAATTCGATTTACTAAAATTTTCGCGCCTGAAATTTTTACGCGTTCGCACGGTAAATTTTTAACTTTTTCCTGAAATAATTATTGTATCATACCGCACGAACTGGCGAATTTCCAAGTAACAATTTTATTAAAAAAAATCGTCTCGTCAACGAACGGAACGCTGTCGATACGTTTCCCCTACTCCCATCAAAGAACACCCCCGATCTTCGAAGCTTCCGCCGAGGCGACAAAACGGAGGCGCAACAACGGCGAAATCACCGCGCGCCGACGCCAGTGCCGATATTCCCCCGTTCCCCGCGCGAGCTTTCTTGTGAATGGTTAGGAAGTCTGTCACGATTTGTATATAGTTCACGCGTGGGGATCTTGCTCACCGATCTTAAAGCTAGCCTCTATAGGTACACCACTGGTCTCACTGCACATGCACGCAATAATCTTCGCTCCTCTCGGTATTGTCATCACTGTCACTCATCTCGACACTAATCATCAATGTCATCTCTCTATCACGTTATTCATCGGAATGCACGCCGTGCTCTATAGAAACGATCTATACAACCCGGGGAACGTATACGCCGATCGACGAGAATTTCCAGAATTTTTATCGGAAAATCTAGTGCGACGGGTTTTCTCTCTCGCGCGCGGGAAAACGGTTCGGGAAACGGCTCGGTGAAACCGGGAAACGTTTCTCGCCGGTTCCGTAGACGTTCGCGGCTGATCCGCCTTCGTCGCGAGCGAACCTGCTCGCGCGAAGGACCGTTTCACGCGAATCGTTCAACCGCGCCGACGATCGACGCGTACCGTCGTTTGTGGGAGGGAGGGGGAAACGGGGCGGCGGGATCGGCTAGAAACTCATTTCATCGAATCATCTTCTGTGCCTCGTGGAATGAGCGACTAATGAACGTCTGACAATTGCCTTTTAGCTCGAGCACTGAAATGCATGAGGAAAGAGGAACGGAACGAACGCACCCGCCTGCATGTTGTCGCAACAAAATCTACGTCTAATTGTTCTTTCAGGGACCGATAATGGCTGCGTTCCACCGGAACGCGACGCATACCGCGGAACAGGGGCCGCGACGGCTCCTTCTTCGTTACGACGAATCTATGTTTGGTCTGTGAAAACGATGCTGAAACAGAGACGTTCGGATGATAGAGTTGTTCGCGGTCGAGTAAATCGATCAGTGTGTTTGTCAAGGTTTTCTTTGTCGGCGAAGCGAAGGGACGGTTTCGATATTTTTCGCCCGATGGTTTCGATATTTTTCGCCTGATGGTTTCGATAGTTTTCGCTTGATGGTTTCGATAGTTTTCGTTTGACGGTTTCGATAGTTTTAACCCTTTGCTGTCCAGTGGCGAGTCTAAGGCGTCGCTAAAAATGATCGAGCCACGTTTCGACATAATTTTTATCAAGTTCACGCGTACTTAAAAAATTGTTAAGAGCCTTTGACTGTCGCAGGAATCACTGTAGTCAATTCTATAATGTATAAAAAATACTCCGAGTTATATAAAATCTAATATATACAGTATAATATATAAGTATAAAGTCTGAAAAAGTATGTTGGATTTCCGGTTAAAATGGCTCCGACTGCAAAGGGTTAATTCTTAATATAATCGTCATCAGGCTGTGGAAGTTTATGCGAAATATCGAAGCGAATTGTTATGGAATTGTCTTATGAAACACCATTTCTGTTAATTTATTTTACCAAATCAAAATTGCAGCGAAGATCGTCACGTAATAAATAAGAATTTACTGTTAAAAAACAAATGCCGATTCACTGTGAAATAAGTCGCATAGCGAGGGGTTAAATCAACCATTCGATAAAAAAAAGCCAAAGTCAAATAAATCAACACATTCGCTGAACAATTTCGACAGTTTAAAAATAATATAAACGTTCTAAAATTCGTATCTGGAGAATTCGCAGTCAGCCGATCGCTGACCAGTAAGACACGCGAGATAGAAACTGAAAAGCCTCGTGAAAACGCTTCGCGAAAACCAACTTCGCTTCGAAACTTCGGCGAAACCCGGCACAAAATTCAGCGACGCTCAAAATTCTGAAAATTCTGAAAATTAGCGGGCGCCCCTCGTGAAAATCCCGTCAGCGATGAAAACTTAAGAAAACGCGACCGCGGTCCTCTCTCTCTCTCTCTCTCTCATTGTCCGCGTTTTCACGCTCTCGCGTTCGCGGGAAACGTCAAAATTCCACGGTCCGGCGGTCAAACACCGGGCTGCCTCTCTCTCTCTCTCCCTCTCTCTCTCTCTCTCTCGACGAGGTCCCGTCGGGAACAAGCATTGGAAATGATTTTCACGTGAAGGGGGGGACAAGGGTCTCCGGTGGAAAACGGCGTAAAGGGAAAAAGAGTGCGGGAGCGTCTCTGTGTCATCATAGTTTTCCGGCAAAGGGAGGAGCGCATAAGGTTATCCGTGCATCGGCGACCAGCGCGAGAACATCAAAGAAATTTTGGACTTCCAGGCCAGCGTATCCGCTAACAGGATCAGTTCGGCTCTCTCGTCTCACTCTATCGTTTCACCATATGTACACGCGGCGGCCACCCACCCACACACACACACAAACACGCCCGGGTTTCTATATATATACACGAACATCGGCGCCTACACGAAACAAACACCAACACACGTCCTTGCGCACCGAGGACCGCGACCGCGACCGATTTTTCAGTATCTCTGGACATCCAGATGGGAATACAAAAGCGTCGATTATACCAAATGAAAGGGTACGATAAACAACGGTACAACTTTCATTGTTTTATTATCCGCCGTACCCTTTCGCGACTTCTCAGCGAGAGGTCTGAAATACACTCAAAAATTGGGGTGCTGTTATGGTCGCGCTCCTCGGTGTATATAGATATATATATATATTTTATCTCTGTCCTATATACGTATATACATATCTGTATGTACATATACGTTCTATACACATAGAGGTATACATACACACAGAGGTAACAGAGACGTACGCCATCCCCTTTGTTTCTCTCACCTCGCGGAATAAGCTCTCTCTAAATTCTCGTCTACGGAGGCTCTCGAGGTGTACCGCCGCCTCGCCTAACCGCGACACCAATATCGTAACTCTCGCGCAGCTGCGGCACACGGCGGGGCTCCGGGTAAGAAAACACGAAATAACTTTGAATATATATTTCTCGATTACTCGGCTACCGGCGTGCCAACTTCCGGGATGGGGTAGGGTGGGGGGAGGCAACAAACCCGGCGACGGGCTTCCGGCCGCCGCGGCAGCTTGCCGCGAGAGAACGATCGTCGGTGGCCATCTTCTTCGGCGCCGCTGCCGTTGAAATACACCTCTGCGCAAGCGGTTAACTAATTGCCGGACTGCGGGGTCTTTATGCTAAATAAAACTCGGTTATCTCGATTGCAACGAGCGTCGGACTAGACAGAATGTTCCTTGTTTCTTTAATTATTTTGGTTAAATTAGAAATGGAAGTATTAAATATGAAGATTGCTTTAATGATTTCTGAGAAATTCGTTAATTGTCTTTTTAACCTTTCTTTTTTATCGGAGTCTGTAGTTGCGGAGAGATTATTATAGCTAGGGAGCTTTGGTTTTATTATTTTACGCTGGTTTCACCTTTTCGGGGTTGCAACCCTTATGACGCGCGTATTGACGATCACGTTTCGAGTCCTATTATTAAAAATTGAAGTATTGAAATATGAATTAATGTCCCTGAGCCAATTGACTAATAAGTGTACAGGTCGTTTAAGATTTTTAACGTATCATTTCTATTTTATAATATACTACTATACCTATAATTATTAAAAGTATCGCGCCAATATACTCGAAACAAAAAATTGATATAAAAATAATGTTTAGTAAAAAAATTGATCAGCGAGTAGACGAAATAATTCCAGTTGCTTAATTTCACGCTCTTAGCGACAATAAAAATATATTTTTCATAGCAAGAGCAGTGACTCCACAAATTTAAAAAAAATAGTTGAACCAGTGTTTAGGCATAGTTAGTCGAAAAGAACAATTAAATACTCGCAATAAATTAGCGAAACGGATCTTCTAAATTTCGTACAGCGGTACAGTTTTAATAGATCGACTCCGCTTTAATTATCGACGCGGTATAACTACGCTTCCCGAAACTATTAGTTGCTGTCCGTGAGGTTCTCGATTTAGACCCTGCAGGCCCATTATATGCCGGAATAGTACAGGAATATGGTATTATCAGCGCCGGTTGAGTACTTCTCTAATGAGTTATTTATGAGCCATTTTGCTTCGCGAAAGGGGCGCGACCTTTTATGTTTATCATAACCATTGTTATGTTACTGGGAAACTAACTGCCGGCCAAAAATAGAGTTATGAATCAGATCTTTCATTGTTGATCATTTGATTAACCATGAGATTTTTCTTAATGATAAAGAAGACTGCAAAATATTCAAATATCATCGAATCAGAAAAAGTTTATTACTCTTGATAAAGTAAACTGTAGATTGCTGTGTTCAGTAATAAAAATATAAATTCTTCTGATTAATATATTTGTATTTCTCAAAATTCTTTATACGCTTTCCTTTATTGATAAAAAATTAAAAATAATTACAGGGTATTTAATTATATGCCAATACTAATACTATTACACAAGGTGTCCCAAAAGTCGCAAAACATACCATAAAGTAACACACAGTACTATATACACGAACACAGAAATATTTCCAAAAAAAAACAGATCATCCCTTAATTTCGTCAACAGCTCGTTATTGTCTTCCAAACGAAAACGCTCGACTATTTGTAAAACTGATCCGAATAGAAAAGAGGGATGAAAAATTGTCGTATAGGGAAGACTAATGATCGACGAGATTATCCAGGCGAGAAGATCGACAAGTTTCGCGTCGCTCGCTATTAAACCGACTGGCTCGTACGCCCCCGTGTAGATGGAAGACGCGTGTTTCGTTCGCCGCGGCCGGGACACTTTTAACAAAAGGGGAGGTTATGGTCCGTGACATAGTTCCCTGCGGTCGGCGCATCGACTTATAACGTTGCGCATCAAGCTCGAAACTTGCGACGGAGGAGGGGGGGGGGGCAAGGGGGGCAAGCAACTCCGTGGGTTCTAACAGAACTCCCGGCGAACTTTCCTTCGATAGCTTTAGGCGAGAATGCCTGGTGGGTACACGTATAGGTAGCGGCGAGCGCATCGAAATCTGCACAAAGGGCGTATTGTGTGTGGGAGTCGAACCCGGAGGGTAGACCCCCACGCCCTGCCCTTTTCGCCGTTGCAGACCTTTCGAAAGGTTGGATAACCGGAATTTATTGCAACGTGTCGAGCCGCGTCCCACGCGCGCGTGAGTTAATTACACGTTTATGATCCGGGCGAGCTCTTTTTATCGCTGCCAATGATAGAAATAATATCCGCCGGAAAAAGACGTCGGCGGACAGAGAAATGTCGAACGGGGGTTAGGAGAAATGTCGTCGACGAGGATAGAAGCGGAATAAGAGGGAACTTCGAAGGAATATTGAATTACGATTTTATATTTCTAATCTAATATATAATCTAATATATAAATAATTAATAATCATCCGGCGTCGTAGGAGTTATTAACACGAAAAGGATGTCTCTACAATATATATAATAATTTTATATTTATGCAATCTTAATGCACAATCTCCGAAAAGCTTAATCAAGGAAAGAAACTACTTCAATTATTATTCAAATCAAAAATGATTACTTCGAGCCTTTAATTACTTAATTCCTTTCCAAGCAGAGATTTACTCAATCTGCAATTTTTATTCCATCGTCAATGCTTTGTTTTTAGATTTTTAATCGCCGCGAACTGTACCAAATTCCGAGATCTCCGTCGTCGAAAGCGTATCTCAAACAAGAAATCAAATCCCGTTTCTGATCCGTGTTCCGCCATTTGCTCGAAAAGCGCCGCGGTTAATTCGCGCTGACACCTTTCGGGATCTCCAATATACATCCTATCTAACCTAATTCCACGGTGCCCCCCCAAGATGAGAACGGTTAATCATGACAACTGACAGTTCTTGATACCACTCGACACGTTCGCCGGCCGGTATCAAATTAAGCAGCGGAATTAACTGACCAGCTAATGGCGCTGTATATACAGGACGGTTCCAGGTCGGTTTTAGGTACAGTTCCGTCTTTCTCGAGCGAGGCAGAAAAATTCAGCTCGCGACGGAATTGTACTCTTAATCGTAGAAACGGGGCCAAAAATATTCGAGTGTGCTCGAAATTGGATCGATAATTTTTTCGTTGCAAAACCTTCACGATTATCGTGCTGATATAATTTATAATACTATGATATATAATATAATACAGCCTTGGTATAGTATAGTATAGTACAGTACAATACAATATAAAATACAATGCGATGCAGTGCAATTCAGTGCAATACAATATAATATATTGCAATGCAATACAGTATAATATAATGCAATAAAATAAAATAAAATATTGTATAGTACAATACAGTACTATACTGTATACAGTACTATAGCATAATATATAGGATTCGACGTGGCAGCAGCCGCAGAGAAGGAATTCCTGCATTCAGGT
Organism: Augochlora pura; assembly: GCF_028453695.1. Lineage (NCBI taxonomy): Eukaryota > Metazoa > Arthropoda > Insecta > Hymenoptera > Halictidae > Augochlora > Augochlora pura. The sequence goes on along the minus strand of NC_135772.1, from coordinate 20,013,799 downwards.
AATTTCCGATGGCGGTGTTTGGTCCCGGGGGCGGAAACGGCATTGGTAAAAACCGTTCGAACCGGAAGAGCACTTCGCCGTCGGAAAGGGCAGCGTTTCCGGGCAGGAAACTTTGAATGGAGATTAATTTCTTCGGCCATGAAAGACGCCGAGGGGGGGTCCGACAGTAACCGATTCGCTAAGGGATCGCGGGGAATGCGGTTTCGGACTCTCTCTCTCTCTCCCCCCTTCCCCCCTCCGGATCGTCTCTCTAGAACGGGGCACCGCCAACCCGGCCACGGTGATGGTTGCGGGTTGGTCTCTCGGTCGGCTTCCACGTACCGTCGTCCCCAGCGCGTTCCCTTTTCTTAACAACGTAACTAACTTACGTGCCCGAGCCCAGGCATCGCTTGAATCTCCCACGAGTTGCGCAACTACCTCCGGCCGGCGTCGTCTCGAGTGAAACTGATCTCGACCCGTGCGCTGCTCTCACGCCTATCTCGCCGCGGCTCGAGCTGCCGCTAATCGATACCGGCGTGGTCTCTGCTTTTTCGAAGACGCTCTCGAGCACCGACGCGACGACGACGAATAAACATTCCGAGACGTCGAGGCTTTTCGAGCGGCCCATTTTTCAGCTGTTTTATCGTCGGCTAGAATCGGTTTTGGATTTTATTAATTTCGGGAATTCTTACCTTTCGTTTTCTCAATTTTTATTCATTTTTGAATCGCGTTAACTGTCACTTGCTAGCGATTATTTATTTTTTACTAATTTTTATTTCTTGTCTCACTCGTGGATTATTCATTAAATTAGGATAGAATTTATATATTTGATACAAATTTTTCTGCTTTATGGTCGGACTTTCACACGGAAAATTAGCAAGTTAAACAAATATCTCAACCCCCGAAACAGCGTTCCTCGGACACACGCTGCAGGTCGATCACCATTTCCCCCGATCGCTTTGATCAGAAATTCGCAATACGGAACAATCTGCTCGGTACTGCCCCGTTCAATTATTAGCCGACATAACGAGTGTCCGGATCGCGTCGAATTTCCCATCAGAACGGGAAACGTCTCGGTCAGCCAAAAGACGGCATTTCCTCGTTCGCGGAATAACGACGACCGCCTCTATAACGCCGGGGCGACACGCTGCGCCCCGGTGGGTTACGTGTGGCAACCAATCCCCCCCGCTCCGCGCATCGCGAGACATGTTTTCCCTATAATGTCGCCGCGGATATTCGAGCGGCGAACGTCCTAGAATCCCCCGGTATAGATTGCCAGCGATGGGGATTCGCCGGGAACGTTACATGAATATTTAACAAACGCTCGGTAACGACGCGGCCGATATAATATGCGAAATTATAGGAGAAATTTCGGGGAACACCGGTGCGCGGGGCGAACCCTTAAAAGCATCCGCGGGATGAACCGCCGCCATCCGATGCGAGATTTAATCTCCTCCTCGAACAGCGAACTCGATCGAAATCTCCGCTGAAATAGAGTTTGTTTTTTCGAGACGATGTGACCGCGTATTTTGTGATTTTTCGAACGCGTATTTTGGAAACACGTTTCGGATTTTTGTCGAACAGAAATATTCGCTTGGCCCTAAGTTATGGCAATTTTATGACTGGGTTTATTTCATTTATATTTTATTTGATTTATATTTATTCAATTTTATGACACGATATTTAATATCGATTATTGAAACAGTATTAGGGGAAACAGAAATGTCCAGCATGGGGGATGTTTAACAGGGTTGGTCAGAATTGGGTAAATTTTATTTAAAAAAATAAATATCGAGTTAAATCAATATTTCATTATAGTCTCTATTTAATCGAAGAATTATTTTATCCTCCCTTATTTCAAAATAAAATGATATTTCCCATTTAGAATATAAGGGAAGGCAATTTCAGCGAAGACCTCTGCTTCATCATTTTATATAATTTATTTAATTCCACAGAAATATCGAATAATTTCACTACTATTTCCTATTTAAACTTCCGTGTTTAAATAATTAAACATTCGCGATTCTACGTTTCCCCACCGAAAGGCCGACGTCCGGTTACCGCGCGACCGTTCCACATTTTTCGCGGCAATCTCGTTGTAAGGTTCATGTCCAACATGGCGGACGAAATGTCTCATTGGGAAACAGTTTAGAGCGGGCAACAATATCGAGCGGCAATCCCCGTCGAAACCAAGAGGGGGGGAGGTGGAGGAACGTCGGGACAAAGTCGCGCGCGCGGGCTATTAAAACTCCGGCTGCTTGGCTCTCCGCGGCGCGCCCGGCGAAACAAAACGGTATTGCAAACAATTACCGAGTCCGGTCGGCGAATCACGGAATATTCAGTTACGTATAATCCCGGGGAAGCGGTATTTTAAAAGTTTCGCTACGGAGGGGGGTCCCGGGCGACTACGGGGTTCCGAACCCGGCCAGTTTTAACGAGAATGTTTATAACTGTATTTAAGCGCATAAACAAGCTGCCGCCCCTCGGTAGCTACTTTGCCACGATCTTTCCCCCCTCCGCGACGCTGCGGCTTCGCCAGTTTTCTTTCGTCTTTTTTGCCGGAAAAATCCAAGGCGATCGTCGACGCCGTCCTGAAGTACTTTAGTATCGAATATGGGAGAGGATTTTTAATATTAGACGTGGAAATTGTTTTAATATTTGATAGAAAGATATTGTTTTCGTATCGGATACAGAGAAATTATTTTAACATTGGACATGGAGGAATAATTTTAAAAATTATTTTAGCATTGGACCTAAAGAAATTATTGTAATATTGAATATGGAAGAATAATTTTAATGATTATTTTAGCATTGGACGCAAAGAAATTATTTTAATATTGAATATGGAAGAATAATTTTAACATTGGGAATAAAGCAATAATTAAATGCGCGACGAAAGGTGCACTCGCGATTAAAATGTAAATAAAATCGAGGGTGCATATCTAAATGCTTATAAAATCGTTGTCCCCTAAAGGGAAACGGCACGATGTAAGACTCCATTACCGTGGATTACCGGCAGCCATTCGAGCGCTCTGTGATAACGCAGAATATCGACAGCCTATTAAAGAGTACCGTGGGCGATAGAACGCTTTAATGAGTACCATCGACGCGAGATCGCGCCGAATGACAGAAACGTAAACTCTGGTAGATACGGAGTTTCTTGGGAACGGTATCGCGAGTACCAACACCATCGGAGGAACTTTTTTTCAGATCGTTGACGATCGGAAGAGACGACGGTCGTCCCCTGATTTCCGTTCGATTTTACGAGGTCCCCGGCGTCGTCGCGCCCTTTAACCGCTTCGGCCACTTTACAATGCTCGCGTCTCCCTATCTTCGACTCCGAACGCAGACGGGACCAAGTCCAGCGAAGGTAGACCAGAAGGCGCGTACCCGATTTTAAAGGGGGGCAGTTATGATTTTATCTGAAGCACCGGGTCGACCGGAGAGAGGGACCTTCTTACCAGAGTCCCTTCGCGAATTTTACGGCGCCGTAAAACGGTATATCGCCCGGCCGGATTAATGCGTGTCCCCGCCTCGAGCCCGTAAATCTTCGACGAAACTGAAACTGTCCCGGGGAAAATCTTTTCGGCGACCTTCGACCTACGCGAGCGCTTTTCACGTTGGACGCGTTGCGCTAAGAACTCGCCGACAGGGACCATTCTTTTGTGTAAAGGGCGCCGCGCCATTTTCTTTTTAAATTGAATGGGTGTTCGTTTGATATTTGCTGAAATCTTTTACTGTATTTGAAAATTATTATAAATTATATCTTTAATTATATTATTATATTAATTATATTATAATTATTATTATAAATTAAAATAAAATCGCAACCCCTTCTGATTAATACCTAAGCATCAATTAAACATTAATTCTCTCCCCTAGAAATGCTCGCAATAAAAATCGCACCAGCCTTAACAAAAATAATAAATCAATGGATTAAATAAGCTTAAAATAAAAAGCCCCGCGTAGATAATATTTCTATAATTTTCCGAAATCTCCACTTGCACCTAGTGATGGATTAAACCGAGCATAGAACACGTATCTTAATTGAATTGAATCTCGCGAGGTTTGGTATCTCGGTGGCGCGAATTTTACGATCGCGAAGACTACCAATTACGTCCGAATGAATTCGTCGCGACGATCGTGGCAAGGCGAGGTAAATCAGCGGATATCCAAGCGATAGCGCGTGCCCGCGCCATCCCTTTGCATGTTCGGCGGCAAAGGGCACCCTTTTTTGCAGTTCCGTGGCACACGAGGTCGGCCGCGGCGGTTCTCCGGTTTTAAGGAGCCATGCAATTTAGCGATTTTTCCGCGCGATTGCGAAGATCGTCCTGTTAAAACGGGGCCGATGAAGCGGCGATAAGAGTTCCAATTCTGGCTGGGAATCCGCCGCCGCCGCGGGTCACCTACATCACCGAGCAGGGTGTACATTTGCATATCTGCCGGACGTAGAAATTTTAATGTACATTTTAATGTAAATACCCGCGGAGTTTTCTCTGGACGCGGTATCCAGGCTTTTTGATAAGGCTGCCGATTAAACGATGATTTACATATCTGCTGCCGCGGGTTGTATCGCGTCCCACGCGGCTCGCACGGTGCCCATTCGTTCCGCGGAATTGACGTTTTCGGCGACCGTCGCTCCCATGTCGTTTAATTAAAATTTTCCCGGTGGCTTTCTCAAGTTTTACCTGGACGCCGGGCAAACGGTTCCTCGGCGGGTACCTGTCCGGAATTTGAAATCCCTGGAACGCGAATTTCGCGAGATTCTTCGGTCGCGCGCGAATGTTGCCGGGATGATTCCAGTGCGCCGGTATAGAGGGAATCGGAGAATTGGCGATTAACAAATAGAATTTCCAAGGGATAGGCTCGTTGTCAATTCATTTTTCTTTAAATGACGCGCGACAATGTTGGACGATTTGAAGTCGATAGTCGATACGATAAGAATTAGAAAATAATTTTTAATAATTAGTTTATCATAAATCAATCTTCCCAAAATGCAATAAATAAATAAATAAATAACCCAAATTATATCGTACGCTCCGCGTAATTACAGTTTCCGAATTCACTTTCACGAAATCAAATCGGCCGAATCTTCCATTTAAATCGCAGCCCCGAAAATGTTTAATTAAAAAATTGTATCATGCAAATGACAATAGAACAGCGCTCGCGCGAACGAAACGTCTGCGAATAATTCACCAGCACCCCGACGCTCAGTTTATCCGGCCCTCGGCAGCATTTTCCGATTCCGCTCGGACTTCCTCGGCAACTTCAATTCGCTGGGAATCCGTGAACGAGCATTACAGTTTCCAAATCTTAATGCCCTTATCTCGCCGGCTCTCTTAAAAAGCAAAGGAGAGGGAGGAGGGGAGGGGGGTCGGTTCGGTCGGGAACACGGGTAGTTTATCGCATTCCAGGGTTTCGAGACCGACGGGAGGGATTAGTTCGGCGAGAGGAAACCATGGATTAGTAAATAATTTATTTGACGAAGTAATTTAACTTTTCTAATTGATCGTCTCCCTATTCTCCGCCCTTTCCGTCCGTAATTTCGTCGAATGACCGAGGGTCTACGAGGGCCGCCACCCCTCTGGAGCGTGTTAGACACTGGGGCAAGTTGAAACGTGCAACTCTCCGTGCTCGGTTTTGCAATTAATTATTTCTCACGGTGTTCTTACACTTTTGCCGTCTGCTTTTATTTGGTCCATTGTCCGAGTCGTTTTTAGCCGTTCCGTTGTCACTGTCTTTGTTGTTATTTATTACTTGTTTTACGTTATTTGGGGATTGTTCAGCGGATTAGAGTATTGTATATTATATGGAATAGTTGTCAGTAATTAACCCATTTGCATCATCGATTTAGTTCAGCTGCCGTCGTTTCAGAAGACCGTCGCAGTTCGCGGAATATTCCGCGCTCGGTCTTAGAAGACCGTCGCGGCTCGCGGAATATTCCGCGCTCGGTGATAGAAGACCATCGCAGCTCGGATGCAAATTTGTAAAATTCTTTTATTACATTTTATAATAAAAAGTGATGAATTTTGAGGGCTTTAATATGCAATTTAAGAATTTCAATTATAGATTCGAGTCGTTAAAAATAGAAATGCTGTAGGTCGATCCAAGTCGAAAGAATGAATTATTTAAGTTAATTCCGTATTTACGAGTGAAAAAGCATCGTCGCGCAATTACAGTTTAATTCAACCTCGAACCGCGAGCATTGCTCGGCGAATAGTTTTCCGGAAGAAAATTCCGCAAAAGCGGCGGCGCGCGACCGTCCGTATTAATTACAATTAAACGCCGCTTCCAACAGTGGCTCTATTAGTCTATTAATTTGTTATAAATTATAAACCGTTCGTGGCGGCACTCCGCCGGAAAATCGTCGACCCCTGGCGTTGAACACGCTGTCTCAATTACACGGGCGGCGGAACAAAGGGATCCGGGGACGCACCCCCGGCTATTTTTCTTCTAATTCACGGGGGCAAGCAATTAATAAGCGTTTCAAAGGAGATAACGAGCTCGTTACGGGAGCCGTCCGAGTATTCGTTAACGATAGGGAACCGACTCGTTCCGGGGGATTCACGCTCCGCCCGCCTTATCCTCGTTCTTTTCCGCGGGCCTCTTCTGCAACGCTCTCCGCCGATGGTCGAGTTCCTTGTACGGTGAGGGGAATATTAGATCCGTCGGAAGCCTCCGCCACTTTTCCGTAAACGCTTCATCGTCGAAAGTGCTGAACTTTAACATAAGAAACGCCGAGAACTTTTCTACGAAAATCCTTGTATTTACCGGTGTAAAATCGTCGGCCGTCGCTGGAGCGCAAACGATCGCTGATTTCTCAGGAAGAAATCGTAAGACAGTTCTCCATGAAGTATCAATAAAATAAGTATTATTTTCGGCATTGTTTTTCCATTGCCAAGTGTTCCGAATCGAAGCTTTAATTTCCAGTAATTTTCAACCACCGACGAGATCATCCCTTCGTGAGATTTTTATCCTATTGCAAAATTCGAAAAATTTAAGCTGCCTTTGTATTTATAAATTAATAATACAATATAGTATAAAATAACTAATTAATTAAAATCATTTATTTACTGAACAGAATTCCTCATCGAAGGGCATAAATTAAACGCGAAGTCGCCGAGGCTCGTATCCCGAGCAACATTCGGTCGGAGCGATCCGAGTAACAATTACAGCATCGGGAAAGGATGATTAAACATCGGCGAATCGGGTCGTAAATTCGAGGCGAAACGGAGATACAGTAATTTTCTTTCGCGGACGGGGTTTCCGGGTACTCGGAGAACTCGCGATCGATTTCTTTCGCCGATTAATGGATGAACCGGCAAACACGGTTTCCCGTTCGGGACTGGAATACTTAAGTCGGGTATCCCTCTCTGTCTCTCTCTCTCTCGGTTTCAGTAGTGTTTACCTAGCCGGTTCCCGAGCTTTTAATCGTTTCAATGTTTTCGCGGCTTAATCGTTCGCGACGGACGAACGCTTCCCTTCGCACGTAACGCGCCGGACCCTCCGGCCATTTTCCTTTTCGTGCGAGCCGCGATTCTCTCTCTCTCTCTACCCCTTTGAATTTCGCTTCCCGAGACTCGCACGTGTGAACCAAATCAAATTATTATATAGACACGCCGGGAAGATCGGCGCGTACGTGATTTTACCCTTAACGATTTCGGTAAATAAACCCCCCCGTAACGATTAGGGCAAATAACCACTTTAACGACCGCTGGTTATAGCTAGCATGAATGGTTTTCTTTGAACATGAATCCAATCGCGAAACGATTCTATGGGGTCCTCGTGTTGGAGGTTTGGGGCGAAATCGATTTTTAGAACGAATCGGTAATTAATGTAAATATTGGAAATTTGGAAATTTGGAAATTTGGAAATTTGGAAATTTGGAAATTTGGAAATTGGAAATTTGGAATTGGTAATTTGGAATTAAAAGTTGGAAATTCTGGGGATTTTTCTTCGGACAATTTGTTTCAAATATCTAACTCGAAATATTCGTGTCGACCGAGTTTGCCTCCAAATATTTGTCAAACAATCGCTCTTAAAATATTTATATGAAACCGTCTGTCACCAAATATTTGTCACACTATCGTTCTTTAAATATTTTAAACCATCTGTCACCAAACATTGCTACCTCTGCCTGCCTCGAAATATTTTTTTCCTGTTTATAAATATTCCTCTTCTGACAGTATACACCCTCTTCTATAAATAGACACAAAATTAATCGAAACTCTCAACTAACTATCAAATCAAAAAATAGAAAAAGTTAACACTAAAATTAACAAACGAATACCCAGCAAATTCAATGTATTAAAAAGCCATTTTTCAGAAATTAACGCCGCGCAGGTTGAAAAGCGTTCAAAACCCCATGCGACACTGTCTATTAACCCTTTGGCATGTAATATATCGTCTGAATAGTTACAAAAAATTTAACAAAAATCCCACCCATTTTTTCCAATATTTAAACATCGAAGTAAAGATATTCCAACAATAAATAAAAAATTGTTACATTATATACACCATAAAAGAAATCATAGATCATATAGTTGAAGCCGTCCGCAATAAATCTCCCTAAAAAAGAAAACCACGAAAAAAAGGGGAAGCACGATTTGGTGACCGTAACAACACCATGATCGCGGCGCGACTAAAGGTTGCGTCGCCGCGCAGTTAATATTTATACGACTAGGATAAATATTTATTTTGTGCCGCATAAAATTCGGCTCCGCCGGCCGGATCATTAATATTTACACGGAATAAAAAGCGTCGCGGTGAGATTGAATTTTCGAAATATATCGGAGGTGTCCTCCGGAAACTGTACAACAGCCCGGAGCTGATTCGAAGCGCTGCGAGCGTAGCGTGCATATATCAAACGTCGCGCTGCAGTTGGAAAGCAACCCTGGGGGGGGGGGGGGGGGGGGGGGGGGGGGGGGGGGGGGGGGGGGAGGGTGGTTGTTTCGACGAATATGAAGCGAGCCAAGTTGGTGTCAGTGGCCGGAAAAGAGGTGGCAAATTTAAGGGAAACGAAGCCAGGAAGAATAAATAATGAGGCTCGTTACCGTCGAGTTTTCGACGTGACTCTTCATCACGGAAATTGGCCCCCCCCTCCCCGTTGTCATGGAACCGCAATTACAGCTACCGCCACACGTTCCAGCCAGCGCGGGAACAGCGAGACCGCTTCGAATCTGGGATTAGAGGGGCGTAGGTGATTCCGAAGACAATCGAGCCGCGAGGACAATAGGGTGGCGACACGCGGCGTATGGATATTTTGAGTCCTCGCCGAAAGAATTACGATGTTTCCGTCGTTTGGGAGTGGGGGAAAATAATTTAACAGCGGACAGGTACGAATGGAAAAAGTAGAAAAATTTCTGAACGAGAAGAAAAAAATTACGGGAAAACGATGTAAAGGAGGACTAAATATATTTTTCAGCGTTTGCCATTGTTTTAATTGGCCGACAAAAGCTCGCGCGGAAATAAATAAGCAAGAGTTGCGCGGACAGGGCTCGATAACCAACGAACAAAACGAGAATTTTAATAAACGACAGAATTATCTTACGGCCGCGGAGGTATGGAAACGATAAAATGGAGGGCGGTGTAATTTTTGCGACGTTACGAGCCACCGTAATTCCCTAATGGAACGGCGAGCCGGTGTAAAAATAAATAAGTAGGGGTTGTGAACAACTCGGTAACCGATAAAGAAATTTACTAATAATTTACTAGAAAATTAGCTAATAATCTAAGCGGGCGTATTCGATTTTCTTACGAAAAAGAGAGAATTCGAAAATTATATAATGTGGATTGGATAAAATTGACAGTCGCGATGAAAAACGACGCCTCGTTGGTTCGTCAATTCCATAGCCCAAAAATGGGCTTAGAACTTACGGGACACCCTAATGGCTCGAAAGTACATTCAATATTCTGGAAATAAAAGTTGCCGGCAGTAACGGTAGCGGCACGCTTCCGATAGTTGAAAGTAGCCTGGTCATATTTAAACCGGTGCCGGGCGTTATAAGGTCAGGCACGCCACGCTGAATAATGCAGGGCACGCCTAACCGCTATGAATTCACATCAAACAAAATGGTGGAAGTGAAGGGGGAAGGGAGCCCTTCTACACCCCCCCGGCATCACTCGTTTCTTCCCGGCGGTTTTCGTTTCGTTTTTTTTTTCTGGCATCACGACACCGTAAAAGCTAGTCGCGTGTTCCCGCCGCGCCGTTTTTATCGGCGAAACAGATGCCCGATAATTCGTTTCGATGCGACGAGGGCTCGACCGGCGAAAATAGGCTGTTTCTTTTTATTCGAAAACACGTCGGTCGCAGAACCGATTACCGCGGCCCCGCGATCAACAATCCGTCAACGGGGCACGTGACGGTTTCGTCTACGATCGTCCAGGCCTTTTTCTCTATAGTCTAATTCTCGGGAATATTAGAAGAAACAACCAATTATTCCTCGCAAAATGGCTACATCATCTCTGAGTTACCTTTACTTCAACTCTTCTCACCTGACAGATAATTTACGACACTGTACATTCTTCACAATCTCACGAAAACGAATCACACGAAATTTCTCTTCTTCAACTACTGTACTACTACTATTTTACGTATTTTATCTTTCCTAGCTATATCCTTTCTGTTTCTTCCTTTGTACTAAAATAAAACGTCTCACACTGTACATTTGTCACAGCCTCGAAACACAATTTGTCAGCAAATCACCACCTCGTCCACTCTGGTAGCTAATTTCTTCCTCCGGCCAAGAATTGGGCAATGTTCGAATAAATATTTAGCTACGATAATTATTTCACTGAATTATTTTCAGTGAGATATTTTATTCGTGTAACGACTGTTCATTATTCGTTATGAATTATTCTAATTACTTCTTAGAATGAGTTATTGTTCGAATAATATCTTCTTCGAATAAAAATTGATTCTAATGAATTCTTACTCAAATAATAATTTATTCTAATGAATTTTTATTCAAATAAAATCTTATTCGAACAATAATTTAGTCTAATCGATTCTTCCTCCAATGAACTCTTTCTCGGTTAAAAATTCATCTAACCAAACCGAATATTTATTCGACTAAAATTCGCAACCCCCCACCCCATAACCCATCCTCCAAACAAAGCGTCATCACACAAGAGAAAGAACACTGAACACTGTACATTACCTTCAAAAACACCGTCACCATCCGGAGAAGTTACTCGCAGTCCGTTTGCGGTCGAACGAAACAAGATGTCACGATCAATTTACACCCGCGCCCCGTTTGTTGTTGCTCCGCGGCATCGACTTCGAAAACTGAAATTCTTCGCCGGTTCTTCCCGAGTTTCTTATCCAGATCCCCTCGGTTGCCCGCCGATTTTATCAAACTTTCCACACAATCGCCGAACAAAGTTCCGCAGCTCCTTCTCTCTCTCTTTCTCTCTCTCTCTTTCTCTATCTCTCTCTATTTCTCTTTTTATCCGACACTGCGCCACAGTCAAACATATCCCGTTGGAAAAAACGACTCGTACAGGAACGAAGGAACGCTCCGCGGTGCCCGGCGTGTAACTATCCGAGCAAATAAACGAAAATAAATAAAGACCCTCACCCCTGTAGGTCTCTGGAGAGGGGCGACGCTCGCCGTATGCAAATACATTTCGTAAACATTGTCGCGACACTCGGCGTCCGACCGTCCTCAATGACTCTCCTCTCTCTCTCTCGCTCTCGCTCTCTCTCTCTACTCTTGAGAACCTTGTGTCAGTAACCGTATTCAACCAACCTAGGTAATTGCCAACGGTTCAGAAATTATACCTGAAGCAATTTTATATGTAATTTTCGCCGTCTGCGATCTATTATAACTGAAATTATGGCTTTTTTATAGATTAGGAAAATTTGAAGATTTCTGCTTTTCTTGGGGGTTGAAATATTGCATAGCTGTGTTGTAAGAGTCATGGGGAAATCCAGTATATAGTAAATAAAATGGTAAATGAAATAATAAATGAAATAATAAATAAAATAGTAAATTAAATAGAAAATAAAATTCAATCCAATCTCTACGTGGAAACTATTTTTTTTTTATAGTTACTTGTTCTTGGAAAATTATTGTATATATAATATTTCTTACGGCGCAAACGAAATTTAATCTCCGAAATGTTATTTAAAACTTTCGTACGTGTGTTTCGACGGGGTCGTATTTGCTTTGGATTTAACGAGGTATTGCTCGTGTACAATTACTGCCAATATTACAATGCAGGTAATCGAATATTCGGAAAAAGAACGTCCGATATATCGTCTTTTTCCGAGCTTTATCATTCTCGCCGGAGTTAAAATAAACCATCGTTTTTACTCTTGCCCCTTTTATTACGTACTAGATATGAATTTCGTTTATTACCGATTTTATATATTGGCTTTACAAGCAGACGACGTGACTTCTTAATTATTCTGCAACGAAGCGAAACTCGCGCGTTATCGATTTGGTATTTTTTGTATGTACCGTCGGTGGACTGCGGATTTTATCGGTTTATTATCTGTTTTAGCGACTGTATATTTTATCAATGGTATATTTTATTAATGGTATATTTTATCAATTTATATTTGCTATTATAGCATTCGAAAATGATTAAATAGAAGACAGAGTAATGCATTGCTGTTTTATACGGTAAAAGAATTTTGCATAAGACCACTAAAAAATTTTTTAGACTTTTAATTTTATTATTAAAATGCTTATCATTCTTCACTAAACAATACTAGTATCCCTGCATAAATTTCATCTACTGTACAATCGATCAGGAATATTTCTAACTTGCAGTCTAATAATTAAATCCCAGGCTAATAATTAATTTAAAAACCGTCCACAATTTCATGAGTTTATTTCCTATTACCGATTACATTGTCTTCCACTAAGCCACGCGATCTTGCGAACAAAAGAAAGTTCCAAACTCTCAATATGGCTTCCCCAATAGAACCTCTCAATTCCATCCGCTCGGTTCGATCTTCTCAATTCGGTCTCTGCAGAAATCAAATGAAATCAGGGCACAGATTAAACACCGAAATTTAAACCCTTTGCACACGAAGCCATTTGAATTACAAATCTAAAATAATTCTTCTGCTTACAGTATTTCTATTTTATATTTTATATTTCAAAATTGGTCAGAAATTAGTGTCACCCAGATATGGATGACGATAATTGTGTTAATAATGTTTTAAATCTAAGCTTCGACGATATTTGTAAAAATAATTTCGGAACGTGGTAGAACAATTTTAATAAGGTCGCAGAGTCGGGTGCAAAGGGTTACGTAGAATCAGGGTTATTGACACAAAGGTGGAGCCGGAAACGGTTCGACAGGATTTTCGCCGCGGCGAGGATCGTTCCTCGGAGACGGCGAACGGTAAATCACATGACCCGCGTCCGCTGCAGGAGACTCGGCGCCGCTACGAAATTGAAGTAAAAATTCCACGAACACGAGACACGTGATTATTTAAGCCATCGTGCATGACGAATGGACCTATCTCTCTCTATCTCTATCTCACCTCGGCCCGCGACGGGCAGCAGACGATTCTGGATTCGGAACACGACGGCCTCGACGGCCCCAGCCCGGCCGCCATTCTTCTACCAGGACGTCGAGGGATTTCGTCCATGACGACGTTTTTCTTACTTTTCTTTAGATTCTCGAATACTTTTCGTTTGTTTCTTAGTTTTTTAGTTTTTTCGTTTCGGACGCTGTGCAGCGGCGGCCGCCAAGCGAGCGATATTAAGAGCCTATTAAGAGCCGTACGTCTCATTTGTTTCAGGTTCTGCCACCTTGGAAGTCGGCCAAGGACGGCAGCATGTCCTTCAAAATACGCACCAACGAGTCCAATGGACTCATCATGTACAGCCGCAGCGGCGCCCATTCCAGGGTAAGCGACCTCAAAATGTATTTTTCACCGAATAAAAACCCTTTCAGGATGTCTAGAGGTTTATTGGTGAGATACCTTGAATTTTTATGCAAAATAAAATGTTTCTTAATTGTAGGATTAGTTCGTCAACTCGTAACCTAGATAATGAATTTTTACGTGAAACAATAGCTTCGATGATCGCAGGATATAGCGATCTCGAGAACCGCAAAGAGGCTCCGAGCGAACGGAAATGAAAAGCGCGCGAACGAAAATTGACAATTATTCCGATCGAACGCTGTTCACGGCGATTTATAACAGCGCGGCGCGTACCGCGAGATAGAAGCACCAGCTGCGAATACAATCCGGAGAAGCATTCGCTCATGGAATTCCGTTAATGAGCAGCGAGCACGAGAACTCGCGTTGCAACAAGTCCGCGGCGCGAGCAACGGGTTTCCCCAACTTTCCGATTTATATTTCGTTTCGTACCGCTCGCGCTCGCGCGGCGGCAACGGCGGCCTTGATTATTCGCGATTTTAACGCTCCCCTGCTTCACGCCGAAATATAATTCCGGGAATTACGCGGCGGGGTACCGTTTAAATTCGAGATAACCGCGAGTAGCCCCCGTGGAACGAAGAGCGAGCGACGAGCAAATGCATTACGGGCCCTCCTCGTCACCTGGTCTGTGCATCACCTGAGCGCGCGCCGGAAACTACCGAGAACTGCCGGAAACTTGCTGGAGCGGCGCCGTTCGGCTCGACGATAGTTATTTCTGATTTTATGAGAACTGCGTGCTCGATTTTGTCTATCAATTTTTCGCGTTTCTCAAAAATCGTACGAAAAATATTTTATTTAAACTATACAGAAATTGTTGACCTGCTTTGCAATCTATTTGATCGTTGCGTCGATTTAATTTTAAGTTCCATTTTGCATGCGTTTTATGGATTATTTTCTATGAATCAATTTTATTCGTCGCAGAGGGTGTCTGGTATTTAAAAAAATTATGTAATAATAACTCAATAATAGGTAGCAAATTAATTTAATTAATATCTCATAATCGAAGCCTCGTAGAATATTTTTGCAAAGGAAAATGTTGCTTCAAACTACCGAAAAAGTCTTTCACTTCACAGAAGTAGCATAATTTTGGGGAAGCCTGTACTAAGTACCCTTTCATATTTCTATAATATTTTTCAATAAATTTGATTTATTTATAAGAATGTTACGTATTACCCAGAATACGATATTTGTGCACGGGCAGAAACAAATCAATGTTCTTAGAAGCGATGGAAATTAAGATAGGAAAATATACACCTCGTATAAGTGGTTCGCCTTGCGAGGCACAAGCACAACAGTATCGAATTACGAGGGGATCCCGAGTTTTTTTTCGGGGTGTCCGGAGAGGCCACGATCAGTCGTAGAAAATCATCTGCAAAGAAAAGAGCTTCCTCGCGCGCCGTAAAATAAAGTTTCTTCATTTAAAACTACACCTTAGTTTAAATGTATTCGAACACCCATTTCCAATAGAATGTATTTCAACAATGGTGCGTGCGTTTTATTTGTCCCCGCAGCAAGACTTGTTCGCGTTCGAGATCCTAGGAGGTCATCTCTATCTTCACGCGGACCTCGGAAGCGGCTCCGTCAAAGTGAAAGCGTCGAAGCAACGCGTCGACGACGGCATCTGGCACTACGTCGCGCTCCGTCGGACGAAAAGGGAAGGACGAGTCACCGTCGACGATTGGGCAGTGGAGTTCCGCACGCCAGGTAAGACGAAAGAAATTATGCCAAAGTCCGAAAGGACACCAAGTTACAATTTAAAAAAATTAAATTCTATTAGGTTCAACTCTATAGAATAATGTCACCATAGTGTCACCGTAGTTGTGATTGTATTAAAAAATTATTATATAGGTACCTAGATCATATACTGACATATAAGTAGCTATCTAACGCATAGAATACTGTGCCATATAATTAAAAATAAAATTACGCAATGTTTAATAAATCGAATATATAAAATTACCAAATAATATGAAATCAATTAATACCATAAATTAATACCAAATAATATCAAATAAATTAATACCAAATAAAATAAATACATGAAACAATGCATCTCGATGTATCATCGATCCCAAAAAATAGCATTCGGATAAAATCGCGCCCCTTTAATTATTTTAACGAGTTTCATCATCTCATCAGCCCATTGTCACGACGAAACGTCCGAATTCCGGGTTTCGCTAACGACTCCACAACTCTCGTCAAAGTGGTAGAAAATTAACAGTAAAAAGCCGCGTACTTACAACTCATTACTGCAATTAGGCGAACGAATAACCACCTCTATAGTTTACCAGTTACGACGCGTTACAACATCGCTCGTCCGTCTCGCGTCACGTATTCGTATGGAATTTCGCTTCTCTTGCTATAATTAACAGGATCTTAACAATTTTCAGCGGCGCCTTAAACTCGCCGGCAAACTTAAACTCGCCACTCGACGGCAAAGGGGTTGAAACATTCTTCGGACACGCGGAACTAAATTCGCGCGGGGGCGACGCGAACGAAGCAGGAAAAACGCGGCCCGGTCGAGGAGCCGGGGCCATTCATAATTTACCGTCACACACTCCGGGGGAACACTTATCTGCAGCCGTAGCTAACCGTTCCACGCGTGAAACATAATAAATCCCCGCCGTTCCCTGCGTTTTTTTCCCTACGTTCCTGCAGTTTTATTGCCGCACGGATTATCCTCGTACGCGCGCCGCCGGACACGTACGCGACGCGTTCCCTCGGCGCTTCCCGCCGTTAGAAAATCAATCCTACGGCGCGGTGATTAACCCTTTGCGGTCCACCCCTGCGCGGCGATTAACGCGCGAAAATATTTGCGCGAGAATTCTGCCGTCGATTATTATTTACCCGCGATACGAGATGACGAAACTCTTGCGCTGTGATTTTAGTCAACGAAGATATTTATTTACTGGACGATGTTAATTTGATATTAAGTTTACTTTAGTTTATTATTTTTTTTTATATATTTCCTTGGTATTAATAATTGTAATAAGTATTTTTGCAAAGCTAGTTCGATTGACCATTTGAATTCGAACGGTGATCCTGATCTGAGCTAGTAGAACGTTGCTAAATAATTTTTATAACAATAAAGCTTAGATTTAGAAGATTGTTAAGTAGCGAAACTGTCAATCAATTTCGTGTCAATAAAAATGCACTTTGGTACGCAGAATGGAAATAACTATGAGCGAGGAAAATTGTTTTACATTTACAGTGAATATAGCTTCGATTCCCATAAATCTACTAATCTCTGCTCTTTTATATTTAGCTATAATAATAATAATAACAACTACCTCAATTTTGGTAACACATCTCCAAATTCAATTAAAATACAATTTAATACCAAAAATATTATCGAATTTATCATCGCGCATAAAATGCTTCAAATTTACAAAACGCGTGTAGACTTTCGCGAGCGACTGTACGGCTGGAAAAATCGCTCGACGTAGACTAGAACGGTAGTGGATCGACAAGACGTGATATGTGCGGGTTCGTCGTCGCACGGCGACGGAATTCGAAAAGAAGACGCATTACAGAGCCCGAGAAAGTGATTTCCCGTGGCGAAATCGTGCCGCCATTATTTGCGCCGGTCAATGGCGGACCGCGCTTAGCCCCGGCTTGCCGCCATTCAGAACTTCCGGGGCTTTATTTATTTACCGGTTTAATAAAGCCGTAGCCCGCCTCTCGCTCCTTCCGCCATTTTATTCGACCACCCTCGGCCGCCTCTCTCTCTCATTTTATATTAATTCCTCGAACTTGCCGGTTTCGAGGCTTCCGAGTTTTTATTAAGTTAATAGACCGGACGTTGCGGACATTTTTCCGCGGACGGAGAAGCTCCGCGGAAACTTCTCCGCAATTATCGAACGGCGTTTCAACAATCCGTTGCCATAGTGCGATTTTACTGCCATGTATCCATCGATGCACAGTGGTCAGAGAATTTGCTTTAGAGAGCTGAGATTATTTTTATAATAATCGGCGATAAAAAGCGGCGATATTAAAATTGTAAGAAGTCCAAAATTATTTTCATAGGCATCGCCATAGCATAGATTTTAAAAGATTGGTATACACAAGTCTGGACACTGGATTTCATATACACACTAATTTTCATATAGAATTAATTTTACTATATAAAATACAAATACAATAAGTAGAAAAATTATTTTAGGTTTGCAAAAAGATATTATTTCTCGTCTCCTCAGTGTTAAAAGTTACTTCTCTATATTCTTTCAATTTTATAATATATCAATAATATTATATTAATTCTATATTCTTTAAATCTGAATTTTTCGACGCTTTTCCAATGCACCAATCACCGCGCGACCACGTCCGCGAAAGAAACGATACCTTGTCGTATTAAATATTCGAAGGGAATAGCAGTAGCGCCGTGAATAGGTTGTTGGCGGGTCGACAAAGAGAATACGCAACGTGTTACACGGTCGGAGCCGCGGCGTAGTAATAATCCGGCGGTAAAACGAATCGGTAATGCGGTTCTGGCCGTCGTCGGCAGCCAGTAAAAGAAACTTACAGCTTTCGCGCGGGGATTTGTGTACCTACTATGTACACATACATATACATATACATATCAGGGCGAAACTTTCGCGTATCCCTTCGCGGTCAGCCGAATTACACGGACAGTTAATTTGGCCGTGAAACTCGCCTTTGAAATCCGAGCCTTCCGCAATTCCAGCCTGTAAAACTCCGCGCTCCATCACCCCCGCGGCCCGCCGCACCAGGTTCACCGAATTCTTGAACTGCCGGGCAATTCCTGCAGGCGAACGCCGCCATTCGGCCGTGAGATCGCCCGATGATGCGAAACATTAACCCTCTCGCGACGAAACTATTATAGGTTGCCCTATAAATCTCTTCCTTCGCTACGCTATGAGTGTTTTTTTTTTATATTATAATATGAGATAATATGAGAGCAATGGCCCTCTTACCGATTTGGTTGAGGAGTGGATGATTGTGAGATTACCTTCACGGGGTATTAGTTTATGTGTGTGTCGATTATGTTAGAGTGGGGAAAAAAGTTTTCAAAGAAAACCCCTATATTCCTTCGCCACGCTATGACGAGTGACCCTAAGTGGCTGCATTTATACAAATATTTAGGCTTATCTCTTCGCCTTTTATGGCATCGGTTTCAGTCGTCCCAGAGCTCGTTCAAAGTACGTCTCGTTGATGACAGTCTCTTTTAACATTTTTTCCGCACCGTTCAATACGGAGAGCCGAAAGAAGCATTTGCGGCATGTCATGCTTCATTGCTTTGAAAAAGACGATAGCGCAAAGGACACTGCAACTATTAGGGCAACGATTGGTTTAAAAAATTTAGAGCTGGCAATTTCGAGTTGAAAGATGAAAATGATTTATAGTTGAAACGGCTTCGAGCGCGAAGGGTTAAATATTGAAATAGCTAGAAAATATATTGACAAACCACTTCCAAAATCGACGTTCTTTATAAATAAAACGACGCCGTGCGCGAGTTATTTGCACGATCGGGGGGGATAGCCGGGAACCTCGTCTTAGATGCAACAATAGTTAGTGCCGGAGAGAGCAAGGTTCCGTGCGGCCGGTCGAGCCGGGCCGGAAATAAACGTTCCGAGGATCTCTCTGTTGTTATCTACTTTCGGTCGCGCGAGCGCATGCACTTACGTAGCCGTGAAATACGCGCGGTGGTCTCCGGGCGGAATAACGGCGTTCCGGTCGCTCGCAAAAAGATTACGGAACGATTAGGCACGGGGAGAAGGGTTAAAGCGAGGCGGTGCCATTATTTTCATCGGGCACGTCACACCGTTCTCGTATGGAACCCTCCGGGGGGTAATTCGGCCGCCGAAAATTCGCCGGCGACCGAGCGGAATCTAGTTTTCCCGAGCGGCGGCCGAAAAATAAAAGGAACTAAATAAAATTGCGCCGGGGATAATAGACTTTAAGCGAGTCCCGCGACTTTTTAATTAACGTTGAATAACGGGCCTCATCAACGCGTTCCCCCTCCCCGCGCGGCCGAATGAATAATTACCGATAGTTTGGGGCGCACTCTGCTCCGCCGTCGCTCGCGACCAATCTCGCGACCGGGCGGACCGTCCGCTGAAAGTCCAATTGTGTGACCGCGCGGCCGACACGAATTTTTATCCTGCGAAATAACAAAACAACAAAAAGAACCGCGGGACCGGTCGTTCGCGAAATGGCCGCTGGAACGCTTGCACCGAGAGTCGAGCGCCGACGACGACTCGATTCGACGCCTCTGTTTCGCGCGGCGTGACCGGGTAACTTTGTTACCGATATTTTCGTGTCCGAATAATCGTTCCATAAATTATTTTTGCGGCGAAAAACGATCGTCGCTTTTCGCGAGATAACGTTTCGCGACGGATGCGATTTATTTATTCCTTGATGTGCTTTATAGAGTCGGATTCAAATCAAATTTTATTCTCAAGTCATCAATACTTAAATATTAGTAAGCAAGTGGTGAATATAAAATTTTACGTAATTAAAATCTCCGTTAAGATACGAGAAAAATCTTTACGTCCACCACTAGAACGAAGAGTGACTTTAAAAAATAATTTAACGTCGCATATGCCCGTGAGAAGTCACGAAAATTCGTGAGGGTTTAAAAAATAAAATAAAACACGATGCAACGTCGGAGATAATAACTCTACTAAAATAGAATTTAAAAAGCTTTCTAATCTAGAGAATGGCACGATTGTCAGCACTCTTATCTAGTACAGTTTTATATTACATTTTCTATATAAAAATAGAACACTTGACCAATTTCAATATTTTCTGAAAAGAAGAAAGACAATTTAAATTTATCGCGTGTCCACAATCGCTTCAATGTTTAAAAAGCGACGACAAGAGATTAAAATTTTATTCAAATTAACAATAATTAATAATTTAATAACATTCACGCTAAATAAATTATTACCAAAAATTTTCGTCGCGTGTTAGTACTCGTCAGAGTGTGGCAAGTGGTTGAAGAGGCTGCGACGGGGTGGGGGGCGGTTTCGGCGAATAATCGATCATTAAAAATACATCAGGTGTATCGGCGAATGATAGACCGGCGGCGAATTTCACGCGTCATGAATCAGTCGCGGCGCGGAAGAAAAGCGTATGAATTACGGCTTGGCCCCCCGTCGATTTATCATCCGCCGTTCTGCATTTGTCACTGGAACGTCCCGATATCGCTTACGAAACTCGATTAGGAGCCGGAAGAGCGTCGCCGTGGAAAAAGAGAATGAAGAAGTGGCGTGACAAGGGGAGAGAGAAAGAGAAAGAAAGAGAGGGGGAAATGGAATGAGAGAGACAGAGGGAATGAGAGAGAGAAAGAGAGAGACAGAGGCAATGAGAGAGAGAAAGAGAGAGAAAGAGAATGAGAAATAGAAAGAGAGAGACAGAAGGAATGAGAGAGGTGGAAGAGAAAGAGAGAGACAGAGGGAATGAGAGAGGTGTTCGTTACACTCGTAGATAAGCTTCGCTGCATTTGATCTATGTCGAGCGCCGGGAAACTACGGCCAGAACGGTGAAATTCTCATCTTTCCGCGGTAACGCCGGAAAAGTTACTGCTTGATAGAAGTTTTTCACTGTATCGTCGCCCGGAAGCTCTTTGTTAGCAGCCCCAGTCTTTATTTTACGTCTAGGTTTTATATCAACGCTCTGCCAATATCATTTATGCAAAATAGAGAAACAAAAACGATCTCAATTCTACGGCGACATTATTTCTCTCATCTATTATTTTAGCGCGACAAAAACGATACGACACCGTTCCTCAATGTTTTTTCACTGTTTTATTTTTCTGTCATAAATGCATCAAATTCGAGGGACGATAAGAGATTTATTTTATTTATATTGTCGTTGTTTAATGGTGATACTGTACTCGAATATTTATTTAAGTCGTCGCAGTGACGGTAAATTAAAATGTAATAATATTATTGTAGTCGATGGGGGACGATCGAAGACGTTCTATTTTGTTTAATATATAATTTATTTATTGCAATAGACTGTGATTTTTATAAGGATGGAATTGTTTAGTTTATAGTCGATTTTATAGGTTTCTTAACGGGAATAAGTTCGTTTGTTCGATTTGTTCATTCTGATCGATTATTTACGAAACCTAAACTTGCAGTCTTATACAAGACCTTATAGCGTTCAATTTGATGGTTTATTGTTTATGGAAATTGTTGTCGCGTTCGCTCATCGAAGGGATACAATGCTGTAATTGAATCGAATGTAACGCAAATAAAACATATTTTCCGAGTGAGATTGGATCGCGATATTCTCGAGATATTATTCAAATACGTTTTATAAACTCTCGGAGCTCGTGCTGACAACGAGCCTTACGTAATTGGATATTGGAGGCTTGAAAATGACGCGGCTAAATTTTACGTATTATTATAATATGGCACAACGTAAAATAAAAATGGACAATTGGATAAAAATACGAAATAAAATAGGAATAGAAAATTGAATGAAAAGAGAAAATAAAATTGAAATAAAACATTGAATAATAGGATAAAAATACAAAGTAAAACAAAAATAGAAAACAGAATGAAATGGTAAAATGGAAACTTTTACTGTCAATTACAAGAAATAAGAAATAAATAAATCCTAATGACTTCAATTAATTTCAAATGGTAAATATGAAATGAAGTAAAAATTTATATTCGGTAGAAAAGTTTTCAAGAAGTTTTCGTTTAATCTTATATTTAAATGTAATTCAATATTAAATAATGTAGAAGCAAAGTGTGAAGGACTGAAATTAACAGGCGATTAATTTTGATTTTCCAGGTGACTCGATGGAGCTGGATCTGGACGGATTGCTATACATCGGCGGCGTAGGCGCCCCATTTGCGCCCCTAACAGTGCCTCCAGTACTCTGGACAGGTACTCTGAGACAGGGCTACGTCGGCTGCATGAGGGAGCTTGTCATAGACGGCTTGCAAATCGATATAGTCGGTTATGCTCAGCAACAGGACTCCGGTAAGAAAGCCTCGACAATTTCATGATGAAATCCCCAACGAAAAATATTCCTGCAAAACCGATAATCCCTTAAACAAATCTATAAATCTATTAATCTACGAATCGTATAAAATAGAAATATTGCAGTTCACTAAACTTTGGCTTTCGAATTAAAATAGCTGCGAGGGCAAAGGGTTAACATCTGCGACGGAATCAAACGCAGCGATGCAACGTTTATGCTAATTAGTTTATTGATGGTGCGGGCAACATTCGACGCTTGAAACAACATTCGAAAATATTAACAGTGTATTAACAAACATAAAAACTTCCGTATTCTTGTTTCTATATCATTTATGGAATGCGGCAGCGTTTGCCACACACCGGGCTGCAATAGCGTAATTAATTTATTACGTCAATTTACACGGTGCACCGTGAGCTTACAATCGCGTTTAAGATGGAAACGCGTGGGCAGAAGCGGCTACGTAAAAGCGGAGCTTCGCGGGCTGAACAATGGATAGATTCTCATTGTACACAGCTAAGTTGGAATCATTTATTTATCGTGGCCCCGGTTCGTATGGAAAGAGCGAGACGGAACTATAGCTTCGAGGAAGAGCAATCGATATCAGGTGATACAATGTTGCGTGGTTGCATTTAATAAAGACAATAATTTTTTTTAATTAAAAAATAAGTGTTGGAAAAATTGACAGTCAGAATAGATGTCCGATAGATTTCTATAAATTGTGTATAATACATAGGAGACTAGATGGACAGTTATTATGACGATTAATGAACCTAACATATTTTCTTCTTAATTTCAATAATTTATTTAATATACAGAGAATGTTTATTAAAAATTGCTATAGAGATTCTGGGAATAATAAATATCATAGTACAGAGTTGCTATGTCGTAATGTGATAATAATAGATTTTAGAGTATATATTTGTTTAAATATTCTCAGCAACATTCAAGTCGCACGCTTTTCTACATAAATTTACGACGTGATAAATAAATGGTTACGTTAGCATAGTGTCGCGTAACGGCTCCGATAACGTGTCATGTAGACTTTGATACGCTATGACTGAGATAACAATAATTTTAGGATAAATATTGGTTTAAATAATTTATTCAAGCAGCAATAAATTTATATAAAATATTGAGATAATAGAAATGTTATAATTTTCAGAAGTGAAACTTATAACGCGACGCGAAGTCGCATGGTAAGAGTGATAGTACTCTTCATGGTTATTGTATCTGTCATTTTTTAAATATTTTAAACATTTGTTTTTAACGAGAAATATTGTTACGAGGACCGTGGATGTGTAATCGCTCGAAAAAAATGACTTTCGACGAAAAAAAAGATGTTCGCTGCGGACAGGATTCGAACCTGTGCGGGCATAGCCCATCAGATTTCGAGTCTGACTCCTTAACCACTCGGACACCACAGCTTGTGAAGGAACGTTGTTTGAAATTGAACTTGAACCGCCGTTCCGACACTTTTCTTTCGAATATTCTTTTAAATATCGCGTTGCTTTGTCAACTGTCGCGTTTATCAGTGCAATAATAATAAAAACGATAATGATTAATAATCGTTGCATGGAAAATATGAGATATTTACGATCTAGTACTATGCTCAGTAATCAATATATTACATTGTTCATTATTTATCAGTTATTTAAGATAATTTTTAACAAATCAATTGTTGAATAATTTATTCATGAAAATTAGAGATAAAGCGTTTATTCAATTTGATAAATTTATATGGAAAAATATTGTATAAAAGATGATGGTATTCATTTTTTCCATGTTAATTATTTATTGCTTATTCTATTTATTAAGTTTCAATTAAATTTATGATTAAATAGAAGAATTTAATAATTTCTCGCTCAATTTCGTAATCAAATTATAAAACTGTATAGCTTTTTACACTGTTTACAGAAGTTAGAAATTAAAATATAGTTAACTAATATGGATGGGAAATCTCAAACATAATTAAATAAATAAAATTAAAATAGTTTAACAAACTATTCTCGACAGAAATAAATTACAAGAAAAATTGAATATATTCCACTTCCTTATACCGAAACACAAAAACTTTAGCTTTTGTTTAACAAAATAAATGACACAGATTTCGCTTAAAAAATATGAATTCCATTTACTTTCAATTAAACAGAATTAATTCGCCGTGTATGTGATCCGACGTTCTTCACCGCCGAATAAATTACCCAATTCCAAGCACTTGCTATAAGTGACGCAGTCGGGACCCTCCCGGCGACCATAAGTTTATCCGACGGGATCTTTTTATCCGCGCCGTTATGCATAACATTACGAACGATGAAATGCATGGAATTCGTTTGCCGGGACAGAAATGTTTTCCTCCGGAGGGCCGGACAGTTTTTGCAAAAAGAAAGAAAGAAAAAAAAAACAGATCGCCGCGTCGCCTCGCTTTCCGAATGGGTTGAAAGACTTGAACCGGAAACACTTGTCACTGTCCACGTAATTTCGTTTCTCTGGACAATTTTGCAGGCGCTGTCAGACCGGCCTGTCCTTCTTACCAGCCCCACTGTCCCTCGGAGCCCTGCATGCACGGCGGCCATTGCCTCGAGGGCTGGAACAGGTTTCATTGCGACTGCACCGCGACGCCCTTCACCGGCCCTACATGCGGAAAAGGTGAGATTTCTCATTTTGTTTAAATTTTTATAGGATTCTCCGGCTGATCAAACTGTCGTCTAAATTAATATATTTATGCAAATATCATTGCCAATAAATAAGCTCACATAATTTTGTATATATGAACCCTTGATAAGCAACATTAATTAATTTATTCTTTTGTTGATTCTTCACTATTTTCTTAGTATTTGAATTTTCGATGAAATTTATTAATTAGTATCTTTAAATAAGGTATAATTTATTTTTTTAATATTAGATATTAAAAATTTATAAAGAACTACAGAATATTGAACCTGGACATAAAATAGGAATTAACTGAATAGAAATAGTATAGAAAAAGATAATATATAAAATGATAGAATGACAGTAATATACAAGAAATAGCTATTTATTAAATCTTAGTATTAACTATAATTTATGAAGAAATATTTAAAAAATTCTCTGCG
Source organism: Augochlora pura (assembly GCF_028453695.1). Lineage (NCBI taxonomy): Eukaryota > Metazoa > Arthropoda > Insecta > Hymenoptera > Halictidae > Augochlora > Augochlora pura. The sequence continues at coordinate 19,987,863 of NC_135772.1, read as the reverse complement.
CAATAAAATTACGAAAAGAATTGTCAAACGATATAATTAAAAGAGGGGACCTCGATATACAATTAAAACAGCTCTCTCGTCACCGGACGATTTCCTTAATTAATTGCGCAGACGTATACACAAACTGAAAACGTCGCAAAACGAGACAATGACGAATTTCATTTTACACGTTACACGATTCATTATTTTTCATTTTTCCCCAATGTTTTCGCGTTTGTTATTCTTCATTTTCCGCTTCTCGTTTCCCGTGTTTTTCACGGCTCCCCGGGAAAACGATGAAATTCTATATAGCATAATTTGTTAAATCGAGCTCTCTGCGATTCCCAATAATTCTCTTGATCGCGTCCATTTTTTCAGACGCGTCCACGCTGCATCTGAACGGAACGCAACAGATGACGGCGCTGATGCCGGAGGACTCGCGAACGCAGGCCGAGGAGCTGAGTCTACGTTTCAAGACGACGAGGTCGCAGGGGTTGCTTTTGGCGACCAGCGTCGAGAACAGCTCCGACAGATTGCAGATCTATCTGGAGACGGGAAAAGCGAAGCTGCTGATCCACATCGGCGACAAGGAGAAGGTGAGTCGAATTTAATCGCACGATTCTGCTTCGTCGGAAATGGCACCGAGAAAAATTATTTTAATATTAATACCAGTATTTGTTTTAATATTTTTATTATATATAATATAGTTTACATTATGTATATAATAATATAGTATATATAATATATAGTAAAATATCAATATTAATATTGATTTTTAGCAAAGAAACAAACTATAGCTTCGAGAAGTCATTTCAATTTATCACGAATTAATAAAATAGTTAAAAAATTATGACACTTTAGATTGATAAAATTAAAAAGTTCCACAGGTAAATTAATTATCAGACTACCGAAAAGTCACTTTGTTTCCCTCGTAAAGCTGCAATATTGAATAATTCGTCAACGATTCGTTCGCAAATATCTGTATCGTAACAATTAGAGTAACCTTTCGTCAGCGTTTGAACTTTTAATTCACCGTGGAATTTGTATCCCCGCCAGCGATATAATGTCCGCGATTTTTTCGCAATAAAACTCGAACAGCCGGAGTTTAAAATATTCTGCAACTCTCGCGCGCCGTTGTCCCTAATGAATAATGAACACGCGTTTCATGCGAAATCGAGTTAGGCGTCGAGCGTATTTTCGCTATCAACTCGCCCCCCTCGTTGAAAGAACCGGATATCGGAGAATGTAACGAGCCGGTGCTTTTTTTTCGATATTATTTTATCTCTGTTTTATTAACATCTGTTCGAACCGAAACATCGCTGCGTTTGAAATACGTTCTTCGACCAAGGAGAACGTTTCTGAAATACGTAATAAAAAAACATGCATTGAATTGATGAGAAACTGATTTACCTCGATGTTATTATAAATAATATTTTCATAATTGTAAGAGAAAAGTTTTTTCAGTGTGTGGTAAAGTGGAGGCGAAATTGTTCTCATAATTTAATAAAGATCGACGGTCCGGGATTCGCTTCGAAAGCCTGCTTGCGATGCAAAAGCGCTGCGTCTTCCGTCAAAGGACGTAAAATACGCGAAACACTGTTCCCCAGTGCTTTCGGTTTAAATAATAAAACGCTGCCGCGACGCACCGACGACGCCATTTAACTGGACGAATTTAATTTATTTGTCTTCTTTACGGCCCCGGAAGGTACATTCCCGTAAAACGGCCCGGGATTTTTTTATGATTTTTTGAATCAAATAATCGGGGGTATTGGGCCGTCTGGGGCTCATTTTTGGACTTTGAGCAAGTTTCCAATAACTTTCCCGGGGAGCATTTTGAACTTCAGGTACCTTAAATTGAAGCTGAAAGTGTCTACTTTACGACCCCGGAAGGTACATTCCCGTAAAACCACTTGGGATTTTTTTATGATTTTTTGAACCAAATAATCGGGGGTTTTCGGCCGGCTGGGGCTCATTTTTGGATTTTGGGCGAGTTTCCAATAACTTTCCCGGGGAGAATTTTGAACTTCAGGTACCTTAAATTGAAGCTGACAGTGTCTACTTTACGACCCCGGAAAGTACATTCCCGTAAAACGGCCTGGGATTTTTTTATGATTTTTTGAATCAAATAATCGGGGGTTTCCGGCCGTCTGGGGTTCATTTTTGGAATTTGGGCAAGTTTCCAATAACTTTCCCGGGGAGTATTTTGAACTTCAGGTACCTTAAATTGAAGCTGAAAGTGTCTACTTTACGACCCCGGAACGTACATTCCCGTAAAACTGTCTGGGATTTTTTTATGATTTTTTGAATCAAATAATCGGGGGTATTGGGCCGTCCGGGGCTCTTTTTTGGACTTTGAGCAAGTTTCCAATAACTTTCCCGGGGAGCATTTTCAACTTCAGGTACCTTAAATTAAAGCTGAAAGTGTCTGCTTTACGACCCCGGAAGGTACGTTCCCTTAAAAGGGCCCGAGATTTTTTATGATTTTTTGAATGAACCGTTCGGGGTTATTAGGCTGTTGATGCTGATGGGAGAGGCGGATTACTCATCGTGCTGCCCCGTAGAGCTAATAGCAAACGCAAAAGTGCATTAGGCGCTTTGCCGTGATAACGCATATGATAACGGGCGACCTTGCCGATCATAATTCATCGATCCGCGCGGTTTCCAGCGGGCCGGAATAAATCGCCTGTAAAAATTCAAATCGAACGGAAATAGCGCGCGTCGAACCCGATGGAGTCTGTGAGTTGTAATTCATGGCGGATCCTTGGTGATTCTCCCGGTTCCTTCGGCGGAAAGTGGTCCCGCAGGAGAGACGCGGGAAAACGTTGCTCCGCCGTGCATCGATCCAAGAGCGCCTCGCGCCGTGTACAGTATCGTTCGATATCGACGAATAATGTCGCCGTAATACGTCGACGCGGCGACGTTTCAATATTCCTCCTTTACACAACCGGCGGCGCGCAAATTATTGTCACGGGCGACGAATTTTTATTTAACGTTCCGCCATGCACGACCGTAAAAATTCCTCCAATAAAATCGCGCCGCGCGGAACTACCCTCGCGCGCTCTGTAACGCGTCGCTCGAATAAACGCGATTTCTCTTGCGTTGGTTCTTTAGTCAACATTTTTATGTATTTTAGAATGGAAAGGAATTCTTCATTTTTGTAGAAATCTTTTGTTTGCTGGCATAAATTTAGCACAGTACATATTTAATATTACAGTACGATTTTCTAGTCAACCTAAAGCTATTCATTTAACATTAATATTATATCAATATAAATACCTTAACATTAAATTATTTATTAATGCAATTATAAAGCGAGTTTAAAATTGCACCATCGCGAAATAATAATTATTACAAATACTATAACGTTAACGAATAATTAACAAACCCGCAAAACGGTGGTAGCGTTTCGGTATCACGGTCTGATGAAAATTAATGAAAGGAGCAATACAGCGAGTTTCTTACGCTCGCTCAGCAAATTTCCATTTTGCGCTTGGGGAAGTCCGCGAGCCTAATTACGCGTGTGTGTACAGAAAATGATAGTTATTTGCGTTGTATCTTCGGGTGGTTCGGCGGCGCACACATAGACAGAGAGAGAGGGAGAGAGAGTTTCGAAAGCGGTCGATGCAAAGTTGAAGCGCTCAGCAGTCATTATTTAATCAATAGAGAGCTGCCTCCTTGGTTCATTTTACTGAGATCCCCACGTATGCTTCGTTACACGCCCGGGCGCATACACTCTCTTCTACGTATATATATATGTACAATATAGTATACATGTATAGCTGAGCGTTGCGCAAACTGAAACCCCGAATACAAGCCGCTTCTGCACGGTGGAACAACATCGCTCTCCTGCAGAATCTCGAATGCTTACGAGTTACACGGTTTGTTTCCTTTGAGAAAATATTAATTAGTATGCTTTGGTATTGTTTATAGAGTCTTAAATATAATAATCTAGACTCTATAAACAATACCAAAGCATACTAATTAATATTTTCTGAAATCAGAAATTAAATTTATTTAATTTCTGTTTATTTAATTTATTTAATTTTTCTATCGCGCTCAGAAATTTCAATTGTTTCCGTCAACGGCGCGGCGTTCGGCGTTTCGAATAATGCCGGTCGAAACGCGAATTTCCGCAATTACGACCGTTTTTCGGAGTCGCGCGCAGACGGCGAAGCCCGGCCGCAAACAAAGCTGTTTCGAACGAAAACAGAGAATCGTAGAATACGAACCGTGCCGCGAACGGGGGGAGGCGCTGTAATTTACGTTTGCGTTTCAATCTCGGTCTCTGCGCGCGGGGCTTCGATAATTAAACGGAATAATTGATATGGTAATGAACCTTTTGTTTAGCCCGGAGAAAATGGGATCGCGTCCGTATCCGGCGTGCATTAACTGTCGATACAATACGCTCTATTGGCGCTTGATGCCAGTTAACCTCTTCCCGTTCGCAATGATCTTTACCG
>NC_135772.1:19966944-19983324 GCF_028453695.1 Augochlora pura | reverse complement strand
TAGAGAAATCGCAAATAAAATAGAGAAAGCGTAAATAAAATAGAAAATAAAAAGGAAAGAAAAAGAGCGAGCCTGTGAAAGCAGAAATCGATACGAGGTAAACACCGAGAGAAAAAGAGAGAAAGAGAGAGAGAGGGAGGGGGTGGCTGTGCGACTAATTCGAAAAAGCTTGGCGACCGAGCGCCGGCCCCCGCGCGTTAAAACTTCGCCGTGTTAACGAGCTGGCCGGGAGGAATCGTCCTCCTCGAGGGTGCGTGGTGCGTGTAGAAACAACCTATGGGAACTGTTTTTAATGGCTCGTAAAACGGGCGTGTCGTAAAATTTCGATGCGCCGCGGAAACCTTTCCGAGCATCGACCGCGCCCCCGCCCCCTCCCACCGTTGTTTCAGCTGTAAACTTTAAAAGGAAACTTGGTACATTTATTAGCGACACCTGTCGATAGCCGCCGCGGCGTTACTTATTTTCAAAGTTTACTACATTGTGCGCCCGCGCGCGGGGGACAATTAAGCTTAATAGCGTCGGGTCCGGTAAGATTCTGCCCCGCGAGGAACAATGCGCCGATATCGAGTCCCCCGCCATTGTCCCCTTCCCTCCTTCCTCCTTCCTCCCCCCCCTTCGCCACGGGATAAGGGACAATCTCGGACCGGCTAATAATTAAAATAGTTTGCCCCTGTAACTTCCGCGACGCGACACGACGACGCTCCTCCAACCCCTCACCCCAGCCGAGTTTTCCAACGAAGTACAACTCGCGCCGTCGCAGCCCTGCGGGACAATTCTTATTAACGGCCCGGTCTTAATCGCATTTTATTCTTATTCGGGGCCCGGCGAACGTAGTCTTCGGTCCGCCGACACCCACGGGAGGGATGCTTCGAATCGTAAATTGAAACGCCCGACCGAAAGTTTTGCCTAACAAGACCTTCTCTCTCTCTCTCTTTCTCTCTCGAATCATGAAACTGTGAAGATAGCTTCTGTAGCACGTGCGCTATTTGTTCTGCCATGTTTTATGTAACTGCGAAACGCGTGTACAGTTGGTTTGCGGTATAGGCTTTTTCTCGCAGTACATTTTGACGTTTTTGAGAGACGGTGAATATATTTCATGGTTTCCGGACGTTGAACAATTTGTTGCGTCAATTTCGGATCTGGGAAAATATGGTAACACGGATGCTGCGTGTACTTGACGATTTTTTACTGTTTTGTGGGTTTTATGGGCGTTGGTTGATACTGTGGGTTGTAGTAGAATAGAATCTAGGAGATTGGTAATTTTGTTGCGACTTTTTAATTTTCGAGGTAGAAGATTTTGTAATAAAAATTCAAGGTGGAGCATTTTTATTAGTCTCCAGTTTATTTATATATAATTTTTGACGAATATAATGACCTGTATAATTTTTAGCCGGTCAACAAGTGTCCACAAAATAAATAAATCGAATTTACAGCTCAATCTATAATTTATAACTTACAATTCAGAATTTCGTAAAATAAATAATCTGTAATTTGAGGGAGTCGTTTATCTAATAAAAATAAGGAAAGTACTTTCACTTTATCTTTACATAAGGGAAACTGAACAGTTTTTTTCCATAGTCTTACAAGCAAAAATAATCAAAGCGAAAATATTAAATGAAAATTACTTACATAATTAATACCATCAAAAAACAGAATTTCTTCTCTAAAAAGGCTCTCCTTAAAAACAGTACACAGAGACTATAAACTCCCTTCAAACAACGTGATCCACGTCTCGCGCGAGATTCGCTCAGCAAATTTCGCCGCGCCAGATTTTAATCCACACTCTAAAGATTAGCGAGGAGAACGAATAATAATAATAATAATAATAATAAGACTCGGACAAATTCTATTTTCGATGAAAAGACGACGTTTTGACGTCGAATAAAATTGACAAGTTTGTCACAGTTCTATTATACAAAGCTCAGCAATTAAGGGATGCTGGGGTTCCGCACCCTTCGCAAGGGTTAGATTTTAATCCACACTCTAAAGATTATTGCGAAAGATAAATAATAGTAATAAGACTTCGATAAATTCTCTTTTCGATGAAATTACAGCGTTTTAATGCGAATTAAAATGCGAATTAAAATGCGAATTAAAATGCGAATTAAAATACGAAATAAAATGCAGTATAAAATTGACAAATTATTGAACCGTCGCGTTTCTTTTTCCACAGCCGAGGCGCAGCTCGGCAAGCAAGGGATCCTCGAGTTCCGCACCCTTCACGTGGGCGGCTACGTGCACGCCGGCGAGGAGATCCCCCATTTCGTCGGGCAAATGCAGCAGATCTGGTTCAACGGCTATCCTTATCTCGAGATAGCGAGGAGCTCCGGAAATCATCCGGCTTCCCATCAAAGTGTCACGCCGATCATCAGGGTCACGGGGAAATTCGGCAAGCGCAACCATCCGGTCCACTATCCGGTGACCTTCAGGTCGAAGCACACGTTCATCGGGCTGCCTGTGCTGAAAGCGTACGTGGAAACGAACATCTACTTCCAGGTAACGTTCTCTTCCACTCCCTAATTTACTATCCTAGCTCGTCCACGGTAATTCGGACATCTTCGAACAGTACCAACCCTTCGCGATCGAAGCCATTTCAGTTGCAAATCTAAAATAATTTTTCCGACCTCGAGCATTCCCTTTTTATATTATAAAATTCATTCTCGGCATAGAAAATCAAATCTCGCGACTCGTAGAACAATTTTGAAATGTCACGAATGAAATGAAATTAAGATTTGAAGAAATTATGAAACGAAACGAAGATAGATCTGGATTGCTTAAAAATTGCGAACCATAAATTCGCGATGGAATCTAGGAGATCCGTAATAAACGAGAACGCGCCCCGCCCAATGATTATTTTCGGTAAATATATCGCGCCCCTCGCGGAATATTATCGAAGGCCGGCCGAAAGAAAAAGTATTAATACCCCCCCGCGGAAGGTGAAATATTATCTTCGTGAATTACGGGGAATCCCGGGAATCCGGTAATAATAAATCGCTCGACAGCGAACGTCGATTCCGTCGATACATCAGCCGCGCGCAGATAAAATCGGGATCATTTGGTATCCGCGTGTGCCCACTTGAACAACGCGCACGGGGGCCGGCTGGGTCGATCGAGTGAACACCGCCGTTTCTGAAAGTTAGTTCAATACCGACAATCGTTATGATAAAAGTTAGACATTGTTCCAAATCGAAGTACAAATAAATGAATAAATAGATAGAAGATCGTGGCAATACTTTTCCTTATTTCCATTAATTTGTTCTGCGATCGATTCGTTCACTTCGCGATCAATTTTTAGAAATAGCAAGCGAGAAACATTATGGCTGCCTTCATAGAAAAATAAGAGGATCTTGAAGTAATCTAATTTTGCATAAAAGTGATCTAAGTTTGTTAGTTATTACTATTTTCTATAAACTGCTGTAACGCCTGTGTCATTCGCGTCATAATTGCTACTATTTTATCAAGCGCTGTAACATAACCTGTAAGAACCCAGGTATTATAAAGTACTTGAACTGCTATTATAATATTGTAGAAGCACTGTAAATATTATTTTAATATTATAAAGTGTTATTATGGTATAAATATTATTATGGTATTATAAAGTACTGTTAATATTATTATGATATTATAGAAGCACTGTGAACGTTATTACAATATTGTAGAAGCGCTATAGATAATATAATCTACCGTGCTCACTGTAACGACGTCTTGCAGTTCAAGACGAAGGAGGCGAACGGCCTGATCCTGTTCAACGCCGGCCGCGAGCGCGACTTCATTGCCGTGGAGCTGATGAACGGTCACATACAATACGTGTTCGATTTGGGTGACGGGCCTGTCAGGGTCAGGGACAACTCAAGGTCGCGGTTGAACGACGGCAAATGGCACGCCGTCAGCATCGGCAGACCGGCGCCGAAGAGGCACACGCTGGCCGTCGACGACCACGTCACCGTTGTCAGTAGCCAGGGCAGCAACGAAAACCTCGACCTCGACGGCATATTGTATATCGGTGAGTAAATCGTCGAGCCTCTATAAATTATTCCGATCTCGTGCTTCGTTGGTCGATCGCGGCGAGCGTCACGTGATCGCCGTGTAAACATCATTGTTTATGGATTCGTTTCGCTGTCATTGAAATCTATAGGGGGGTTGCTAAAAGATTCTAGGAAATTTTTAGTGAGATACAGGATTTATTAAGCAATTGTTTTATTGGTATAAAGAACTTATTATTTAGTATAGAGGAGAAGGTATGGTTGAGCGTTTTAAATCGGTTATGTTATACATTTTTTAGAATTAGTCGCGTTGTCGCGTTGCGGTGACCTTTCGCAAAAGTGTTGACAAACAATGACTGCGTCGCTGAGAAGTAATCAATTCGATTGCGTTTGTTTATTTCATCTCTTAAGAGATGAAGCAGTCTGGGTCAAGAGCAGACTGCAAAATTAAATAATTGCAATTTCAAATATATTTAGAGTGTAGTACTATTTATTAAAAGACATCGAAACGCGCGCGCGAAATCCACCGCAAAAATTTTGCTTCTCGTAAATCTCGGACTCCGGAAAATCGCGAAATAATTGGAGAACGCACAGATTATTCGCCGTCCTCTCGCGGCTTGTTATTTCCATGGAGAAGCGTCTTCCGGCGGAAGTACGACGTAACAATTGTCAAACGACTTGAAGAGGTGAAGGAAAATATCAGGAGCCGTTTTTATAAAAATCATTCGATTCTCCGTGACGCAATCGAATTGTAAAAAAGAAATCGATAAATCAACGACCGTAATTTTCTACAATTTCTTGCGTTTCGTGTCGCAATATTTTTCGCAGAATATAGATAAACGTGGAGTTTTACAATTTCGAGGAGTCGAGGAAATTATGAATGGTGTATCCTGTCGCGAAACTGTCTCGCTGAGGTAGATCTTGTCTCCGAGGATGTTACGTCGAATATTATGTCACTTCGAGCGAAGAGTAGTTTTCCTAGTGGTAGCTAGTACATAAAATCGTATTCCGTGTCTGGTCGTCTGGAACACAAGAAAAGAATGGCGCGTTAAGGACCAGACATAAATGGCTTGCATTTTTCATTTATTGAATTCAAAATTTTATTATCAGATTTTTCAAATAGAACTGTTAATTTAAAATTCATTACCAATTATTTCCAATTAACTGCTTTGATGCTAAGAATATAATTTTTATTCTTAAATTAAATAAAATTAAATGAAATCAAATCGCATTAAATCAAATTGAATGAAAGAAAATTGCATTGAATCAAATCAAATTAAATAAAATCGCATTAAATCAAATTAAATAAAATTGCATTGAATCAAATTAAATTAAATTGCATTAAATCAAATTCTTAAATTGAATTCTAAAAATTCTTAAATTGAATCCCTTCATTACAATTTTAATAAGAAGAATCGAAAATAAACAAACGGCCGATGTTTTTATCGAAAGCTCGGCCATCGAATAATCTCCCACCGATTATAATGAATTCAATCGATCGAAACTTCCTCGAACCTTGACCCACACGATCGTTCCAATCAAATAAACCTAATCTCGCACGATCAGCAATCACGTCGACCAATCAAAACCGACAAATATAACGTCGACACCTTCGAATCCGTAACATCGCTAGACCGAGGATCCTTAAACAAACTTGAATTTTCATCAGCCGTTCGGCCTATAAAATTCTTCCAATTGATTCGCGACTTTCTCGTCCTTTTTAACATATTTGTTAACTCGTGTTTTCATTCCCAAACTAATAATAGCCGGTGACATAACATAGATTCGGCGCAAAATTTCCGATCAATAATTTGTTAACTCAATCACTTTATTATCGAAGTATTCAGAAAATACGTCGCTCATCGGCAAATAAAATAATATTTTCCACTACGTTACAGCAGTCACTATACATTGCTATATTTTCTGACTCTCCTCCTCAATCACCAGGGATCCTTTGAAAATTGTTAGAACGCCAAAATAATTAAAATTCCAAATTATCGGAATCCAAAGTCATCGACTTCCAAGACGTTTGTTATTAACATTTCCAAAAAGTAGAAAATTTCCAAAAGTAAAATTTCCAAAATGATTAGAGTTCCAAATGCATGGAACCCAAAGTGGTCGACTTACAAAACATCCCTGCACTGTCCATTCTGGTCCCTCCTCTGGTTCGGTAGGCATTTGGACCGCGGCGGGTCGATGACAGTCTTCGGCTGAAGCCGATTCCTGTTGCCGGTATTCTCCGTTTGCGGATAATAGAACAGCCAGTCGAAGAAGTTCGGTGACGCGGACCTCGCAGGTCGGGACAAAGACATGGCGGCGAGACAGCCGACGAACAGGACCAAGAGGACGCCGGTCTGCCTCGCGAATTTCGCCGAATTGCCCATCTGTGCGGTCGTTGTTACAGAGACACCGATTCACGGTGGAACAGTTTCCGGCTGTGTGTCTTGCCCGTCGAAGCGGATCGCGTCGCTCGCTGGCGAATTATTTCTTCGGCACCGAATTATTTCGACGGCCACACCGTCGACTTTCGTCTCGGACACCGAACGCGACGACGAACAACCCCTCGGAAAATCGAGCGCAGTTTCGCGTGCCGCGTTTTCTATGTTATCCGTATGCTCGATTCAATAAGCCGACGAGAAAGCCGCTCGTCCCGCTCGCGCTCGCCACAACGTTCGCTCGTTAACGAGATCGCGTTTATAAAGCAGTTTTTCCGTCAACCTCGCCGTCTTTTTCCTCCTCCTACCCCGACCGACGCCGTTTCCGCGCGGTTCCGTCATTTGAATTTAACGACGACGATGATTCAAACACAATGCGATTGATAAACCGGCATTTTTGCGGTGCTAAACCGATAACGACGGCTGATAAGAGCCGTCGGCCGTTCACGGGCTTCAATGGTTTGCACGAGTTTAGGTTTTCTTTCGAACGGAATTAAGCGGTTTATCCTTATGGTAGCTGCAGTTGCAGCCGCTCGGTTGCCGGCCGAGATAAACCTCGCGTCGTTTATCTAATACTTTTGAAATATAGTAGCGTAGAGGGTATGATTGTATTTTCAATTTCTAGGTTTTTATTTTTAATTTTTTATTTTCAATTTTTAGGTTTCTATTTTCAATTTTTAGGTTTTTATTTTCAATAATTGCGACGAGAATACGATGCTATCTAATAGCGTGGGCGTCACGCGACTGGGGGATACTGTAATAAAAAACCGTACAATAGACACGTATTGACACAATGCTAATTAAAAGAATTATTGCCGGCGCTGATAAGGAGACTGTTACGAAACACGACGAACGCGGCTCGATGAAAAATCTCGGACTTTTAATTTACCACGTCAACTATGTTAATTCAATTTTGGAGTTTTTTTTTAAAAAAATAGCCATATAAAACGATATTCTTTGCCTTGATTATAATATTCAATATTAGATTAATTACATATTAAAACCAATGTTAGATTAATTACATATTAAATCCAATGTTAGATCAATTACATATTAAATCAAATATTAGATTTATTACATATCAGATTCAATATCACATTTAATATACTAAATTACATTTATACATGAAATATTAATATCAATAGATATAAAATATTAGTATCAATGTACATACATGTCTACAACCTATATATTAAAAATACTACAAAATACATTTTATTTCCCTCTAAACACAGCACCGCAAATAATATATAAACTGAAAGGAACTCTTAACTAATACTTAACCAAACATATCGATTTTCTATTTTCCATCACCGTCAATCCATAAACCAACAATCATATCATCCCATTAAATTCCCCCTCGAAAAAATCGTCGGAATCATAGAACTTGCCGCGAGTCAACGAGATTATACGCGCCGACGATTGAAACGGCGCGCAAACCGTGATCGCTTCCGGTTAATAAAAAAGCACCGCGATTCTAGAAAAATTGACAGCGCGGCGATAACGCGGCAACACGACGGCGTGTCGTTGCAGTCGCGCGCTAGAAAGATCATTGGGCCAATCGGCGTCGATGAAAGAAACTCTGACCTTGGTTCGGTGCCGAACGGCAGCGTCGCGAAAAATATTGCACGATCGGACACGCGGCATGCGGTGATGCGAATGCGTTGAGCTAGAGAAAAATGTGTAAATGTACAATTGTGTTGTTGAATTCCCAGCTAACGTTCGCCTAATTTAACATGATATTTCAGGCGGTGTGGACAAGCTACAGTACAGTCAGCTGCCGAAGCAGATCCTGAGCACCCACGGTTTCGAGGGTTGCCTGGCGTCGTTGGATCTCAGCGGCGAGAGTACGAACCTGATCGTGGACGCGGTGGTGCCGAGCTCTCTGGTCGAATCCGGCTGCAATATGTACGCGAATCTGCATCCGGGGAAAAAATGCACTCACGACCTGTGCGCGAACCACGGCACCTGCGTGCAACAATGGAACAGTTACACCTGCGACTGCGATATGACCAGTTTCACCGGGCCGACGTGCAACGACGGTAAACGGATACAGTAGAAACGAAAGAGAGATAGAGATACGTACCGTGCGCTGCTGGACGGAGAGAGAACCTCTTTTTACGACGCACTCCGACGATTATTATAATTGACGACGTATCGAAGCTGCGGTTTGAGAATTTTCTTTTAATGATTATTGGCAATTATTTATGGATAACGTCACGTATAAAATTACAATTTTGGTGGGCAATGTTGATGTTTGTGGATAGTGTTGATTTTGTGGATAATGTCAATATCTATAGAAAATGTCAGTATCTATAAGTAATGTCAATATCTGTGGAAAATGTCAGTATCTATAGGCAATGTCAATATTTATAGAATATCAGTATTTATGGGCAATGTCAATGTTCATTGATAATTTCAATTTTAATTCATATATATATATTGGCAATACGACAGTATTTATTGATAATCTCAATATCTGTAGATAATGTCAGTATTTGTAAATAATGTCAATTTTTATAGATAACATCTATCTTTGTAATAGTAGCCATATTATAGATAATGTCAATCTCTGTAAATAAGACCAACCTTCTTATCTAATGTCAATTTTTGTAAACAATATCAATTTTCATTAATACTGATAATATTTATAGATAGTGTCAACGTGTGTAGATAATGCCAATGTTTCTAGTATATGTATAGATAGATAGTATATGTATAGATAACCTAAAAACCAACTATGTTAAAAAACTCGAAATGTTAATTGGTATATATTATCGAAAGATAAACAAAGCAGTATATAATTTAAAATCTGCAGAATAAAAGTTAAAATATCCTGAAAACCTAATGATTTTTCGACGTTTATGTGATCAATATTTTATTACAAAAAATTTCAAGCCACTTCAACTAACATATAAACAAAAACTGTATCATTCCAAAAACGAAGGTGACCTTAAAATCTCCGAAAATTCTCCAACCGCAAAAAAAGATTACCAAAACATTATAAATCCGCCTGAACCGTACAACGTTTGTAAACAAAGTTTTTCGATACCTCGACGAACAACATAGATAGTTAGATGACCGGGCCCCTTTGCCAGAGGTTGAAGTGACAATGTCAACGAATCAGAGACCGCGAACAGGTTCTCTCTGTGCCGTTTCGCCGCGGTTGTCTTTTCAGCGACGCACGGTAGACACACGGCCGAGCAGGGTTTACACGAGCCGCCCTAGTATTTATTCAAGAGTCCGTTGCGTTTCGCGAGGGAAACGCGTGTGGACAGTCGGATTCACGATGGACGGAAGAAAACAGCGTGCCGACACACGTTTATTTTACTAACAACGCGAACTGCGACGACTGTTGACGCGATAATTCTTGCTCGGACGGTGACTAGGGACAGGCTTAAAAAATTGATCTACCCCCGGCCTGTGTTTGCTCGGAAAGTTCTCCGAACAAGAGAATTCTGCAGTTTGTACAGTTACTCGAGGGTGTTCGAAGATCGGCGATAACTGTGCAAGGCGGTCGAGAATGTTCGCGCGGTTTTAATCGATAGAGATAAAACGATACGCAAAGTGGATCAAACGTCGCCTGATTTAGAACGGTATCATGCGAAAGCGACGACTTTATTGGCCTTTTCTGGTGTAAAATATTGTTCCTGGTTCTGACCAGTTATTGCTTTTCCTTTGCAAAAGATTTATTAATGCTATTACATAATCTTGACAAAATTGATTCAGTACATGATTGGTCAATTAAATGAAGCAGTTTTGTCTAATTTATATTTATATAAATGGTAAAAATATTCTTTATGACTGGGTAGTAATATAATAGTTTATAAAAATTTTTTGCAACAGTTGCAAAACGCTTGAGTCAATCAGAAAGTTCTTCGTTTCTTTAAAACCTCTATTAAATCGACAAAAATATATTAATAGTAATCTTTTTATCGCTTGATTTTGCAACTAGTTATTTTTGTCAAAAATCTTCAGTCTTCTAATAATTAACTCTGCGAAGAAAATATAAGATGGCAAAATGGCTGAAATAATTACTGTATTCAAATAGATTTTGTAAAGCACCGCAATTATCAGTATTTAAATATGAAAGGTGAAATGTCCTCGAAATGAACGCTCAGTTGACGATCGCAATTTAATATTATTTTGCAAAGGACCATGGCTTGTAGCAATAATTGGGATGTTTAATGTGTTGCAGAGGCGATAGCGTATGAATTCGGCGCTGGAAAAGGACTTATCACGTACACGTTCCCTCCGGACCGGAAACCAGAAATGAAGAGGGACACGGTGGCCTTCGGCTTCGTTACCAGCGTAAACGATGCTATGCTGCTGCGAATCGAGTCTGCCGCCAGCCACGATTTCCTCGAAATCGAAATTGTTAGTAACTTATCAAACGAAAAATTATATAATCCATATCGACTAAAGAATCAGTCGTCGTAGCGTTCTATAAGCAATGCTAATTTTCCTATACATTATTATTGTATAAATATAGTATGCACTATAATGTACTATAGTATATACTGTATATACCATAATATACTATAATATACTGTAGTATATATACTGTACATACTATACTGTATACTATAATATATATTATAAATATACAATATAAATGTATAGATTAATGTATAAACTTAAGTATTGTATGTTTATTTTAATTAGTATAAAATAATTATAAGGATGATGATGAACGAAAGATTGAATAATTCTTAGAAATCTAATACTATAGAATATATACTATTTATATATAATATAGGATATTAAAAACATCTATCTACGTTTTTTAATTTAATACATAGTCTTCCAGGTACATACATTGCCACGTTTCTACAAAATTTACGTATTTCTTATTTTTACTAAGTTAGAGAATGTTAGAACTTGTTAGAAATATACATACATAACCTAAGATTATTATTGCGGCCAAGCAACAATTTTTAAGTTCCTAGAAACTTAATGTAATTAAGCAGTTGTAGTTCATAAGTTGTAAACGTAATTTTGTTTTAATTGAATCGTTTAGGTTAAATATGGAAAGTGAGATTCATAAATTGGAAGAAAAATATAGTTATTTTTTTCTCGATATACGTATATATATATTAAAATATTGTGATAAAATTGACATTTTATTAAAAATTAAATTTATTGCTCTTTACTATTCTCCATTGCAATCTATATTGCATAAAGCAATTATATTAAGTTATTATATAAGGTTTTTATGCTATTTATGTTATTGTACTAGCTACAATACATTGCAAAGAACAATAGAGATTTTGAAGGAGGAGATACGATCATTCGAGCCTCGCGGCACGTTTGTATAGTCGACGATTGTCAACAATTACAAAAACGAGCCAGAGACTCTGACAATTGTATCTTCTATTTACAAATTATCCATTTTTATTTACAAGGGCAATTTTATTGCTGAAGGGCAATTAAAGGGCAATATAAATAACAGACTAATAGATTTATAAACTAATAGATTCACAGCTCTATGTAATCTTAAAAAATAGTCGTTCGAAGTATACACTTTTTTGAGATATATTCAATTTTAATTAACATAATCACTTCACTGAATAAAAGACGAGAAATCCTAAACTAAAATCTACCATACATACGAAACTGAAAATTGAATTTCAAGCATTCTGTTTTATTTCGCATTAACAATATACCGACGACTACAAAATAACCGAATACGCTTTCCATACTAATATAATTAACAAATAAAATTACTATTTTCCAAGAGATGATATTTGACACTTAGCAAAGAATTTATCTTGGGTATTTAGCTTCATCTATTAAACTTTATCAGCACAAAATCCAAACAATAACTGTACTGCAGATAAAAAGAGAAAATCAAATCACTATGAATTCATTTATCACAAAGAACTGCTTAATAAATCCACTGTCATAATTCTATGATATACAAACAATGACTGCTTTACAAATAGCCAAACAATTATCGTAAAATGAAAAAATATTTCAATCTTTCGATTATGTTCTCCGAAAACGAGACGCCCGCGACTGTAAACACGTCGAAACATATTTTTTCAGGTGAAGGGCAACGTGGTCGTCGTTTACAACATGGGCACCAACAACCATCTGATCGACGAGGTCGGCGTGAAGGTCAACGACAACCAATACCACGTAGTCAGGTTCACAAGGACAGGGCCGAACGGCACGTTGCAAATCGACGATTACAATCTGCTAACGAATCATCCGTCCGGTGAGTGATTTTTCTCTATATTTTTACCGATCTCGAAATTGTCCTTATAAAATGCAGCAGACATCGGCGTTCGAACATTACTGTTTAATTAAACTATGTACGAGGTTATATAAATTATAGAATAGATAAATTACAGAATATAAAAACTACAGAATATATAGATTCCAGAATATATGAATAACAAAATATATAAATTAGATATTATTATTTCTATAAATATAGAAATTACAAAATATATAAATTACAAGACGAAATTTACGTTAAAAATGAAGTCTGCGTTAAAATATCAATTGAACGACGTTAAACCGAATAGTTTAGGAACTTCTATTTGTTACAACGTTCCCGTCGGTAGTTAAACGTAAAAATGCACGGAAATCACTCTGTATGCACCTTCTACCTGCGATGCACTATACTTCGAGCGGTGGAATACTAAATTCGACGAAGAAGAGGCCAAGTAGAGAGATCCCAAGGCAAGTGTCGAGAGCTCGATGCGGACTGACTTGCCGTAGGCTCTCGGTCCCTTTTATAAGCTCGGCTCGCATGGCGGTTCCCAGAACCGTGAGAAATGGGACCCCGTTGGCTCTGGGTGAACGGTCCCACGTGTATTCCCAAGTCTTTTCATAGACTCATCGATTCGCCTGCATTCTCGTTTAGGCGCTCGTCGTTTCCCGTGGGAAATTGATTGCCAGCTTCGAGGGCGATTCGAAATTACCATTTATCGTGAGAATAATCGAAACAGTAATAATCTCGATTATTATTTTTATTAAGACGTTAACAATTGGAGAAACTCTTGTACAATTTTTTTAAAATGATTTACTTGGTTTTTTGGCAATGATTTCGGCCGTTTAGGTTTTCTATCGATTTTTAAGTATTTCTATAAATAATAAATAATATAAATACGTAAATAGCGATATGTAAAGCTACACTGTTCGTTAAATATCGCATCAAGGAATTACCTCGGTATTTTATTACCAGTACTTTGTCGTTAAATTCCTTTTGCGTTGGGATGTCGTCGCTGAAAAATTTCGACGAATGATAGCTGCGCCCTTGAAGGCGGGGTCAAAGACACTTTTGGGAGTTACCTCTATGATTTTCTGGCGCCCTGGTTCCCGAGGACACGATAATTAGCTTTCACTTTCTACCTCGGACAAATCTCTGGGGATTATCGGCTCCATCTTCCTCGTCCTAACGCTATAATAGCTCTCCGTTTCCAAGCGGACAAAAGCCCCGGCCCGTTAATACCCTTCCCCTTTGAGTTATTAACGCGTTAAGTGTAAGGAGACACTCGTAATCGGCTTGTTTAACAATGCAAGGGTAAAAGATTAATAACGATCGCTTTTTTAATCGATTATTACTATTATTATTATTATTGTTATGCACCGTGGATTTTAATAAAGATTAATTTTCTTAATAGATTTTCATCAAAGTTGGATTTTACATTTGATAAGAAAAATTACTTATCAACTATTATTACTAACAACTATGGTAATTTTTGTTAATTTAAGTTACCAATCGCGAATTATTGACCAATTATTCTATTCGAATAAAATCCGCAACTGCCAAGAGTAGGCGCAACCAAATTTAATAAGAATTTAAAAAAAAAATTAGACGAGTAGGTTAGAATTTTCTGGGTAGAAGAAAAAGTTGTTTTCTCGAAAGTCCCTCCAGAAATCGAATTTCTGAAGTGTCCTGGTCCCCTGGCCCGGGCAGGCATGTTAATTGGCACCCGGGACTTTTCCCGGGCCATACCTGACAAATAAATCATTGTCACCGGATTTCAACGGTTTCGACTATACTTTCTAGCTTCTCCTAGCTGCCTAATCTGCTCGACGTCGTTAACGAAGGTTCTTTTATTGTTGTGCGCGCGCACTGCGTCACGGAGACGTTCCCGAGCACACTTTTCCCACGACAGTGAACGCTCCGAAGCGAAATCGACTCCTCAATAATAAACGCTGCCATTGACAATTTATATCATTTATCTAAATTATAAATAACGTATTTAAATTTACCATTTAAATTACTTATCTATTTACTGTAGTTTGTTCTTTCCTCCTATTGCATTAACTAACATTTATGACCAATTGATTACGAATAAATAAAATCTTGCAACGAGTAAATCTTGAAATAATTTGGAACTGTGTAAAATATATATATAGTAGCTTTGTTTAAAAAGGTCGTGAGGGGTTTAAAATATTTTTAAGTATTCCGAAAAGTAGCAAATTAACTATACATGGTGGTAGTGGTAGAATATTTTCTATAACAAGTTTTACCTTTTTAACCTAATTATAAGCCACCCTAAATTGCTGAAATTTCAGGACAGCTTTTAATTACATCTTAGCAAAATAAAATCGACAAGAAAACCACATGACCAATTCGAAAAATTCCTTCACTTCCTCTTCGGTATTCTACGTCCCTGGTATTTAAGGGACCGCTAATTGGCTTTCACTTTTTTCTGAATGTTTTCTAAGGCCGCGCCCAATTTCTCGACGTTCTGTTCCTCTGGTATTCGAACCGTTTGAAGTCCGCTTTTTTAACCACTTCTCGCGATCATCAATTAACAAATAACTGGCTCGTCCGGTCAATTAAACGGAATCCGACTGCGCCGAAAGGTGTAATTAATCCGGCTGAACATTATCATAGTCGATCATTGACTTGGAAATTTGTTTATCGCGGGCAGGAAATATATCGGAAGCTCCTCGAGTATTCTGGACCCCTTCGACGAGCCTACTCAAGTGTCATCAAAACTTGTCGTGGGATCTTGGTAGTTAGAAAGAGTTTAGAAGCGTCATAGAATCCTAATACCTTGTCCTTCCGCCGGCCCTTTCACTTTCCCGTGAAAAAGAAAACCCTGTTTCTCCGTTTCCCTAGCGAAATAATTTTTTAATTGTTCGTAGAAAATTAGGGAGATTGATGGGAAATATTCCGGAGACTCGTTATTAGTTATTACATTGTTTATGGGTATTTTATAATTTTTGAAAGTCTTGCAATCGAGGATCAAAGTTGCTTATTAAATTGTTTAGTAATTCTAACTATGTCACGAAGCCTGTAATTTACGTTTCAAAATTTTTTAATAAATTGTTGAGCATTACTATTTACGTTAATTACTAAAAAAAAAAATTGCGCACAGTATAACCAATAAAATGGCTCCCAAGTTTGTTCTTCCAACTAGCTTCGCACAGCTAAAACATTTAATTTTACACGGCTAAAAGATTTACAGTCTCACACTCGAATTAATTATTTAATCTATTCGAAACAGAGCTCGTCACTCTGTTACCACTATACAGTAAATACTTCACACTCTTCGACAATAGAAAATTGGAGGCCCCGAGGGTGCACCATTTTCTTCTCCCTTTCTTTTCTAGGCTTCATTAAGATTCGACAAATTAATTGTGCTTCATTAAGATTCGACAAATTAATTGCTCCGTCGTCTGCCGGAGGCTCAATAGACACAGAGAGAGAGAGAGTCCACCTCCAGCGGTTTACTGCGGTCCCAATAGCGAAGTTAAGACATAATTGGTGTGGCCATTAAACGGTCACTTCCCTCGGAATTACCCCGTCGATCCTTCCTTAACGTTCCATTGGTCCCCATTCAGTCGGGGACAATTAAGTTTGCCGAGGGGTCCGCGTGAACGAGAGCCTCGCTCGAATGGAGAAAGATCGAGGCGCCGACGACCATGGCCGGTCTACAATTTGCGTGGTCTTCAGTCGTTTGCTGACGGAATGCTATAGTTTATTACCTCGC
>NC_135772.1:19925093-19966844 GCF_028453695.1 Augochlora pura | reverse complement strand
TTTTTCGTTGCACAATGCAAAATTATGGGAATAAGTTCCGGAATAAGAAGTCGTAACAACCTACTTATACAGAGAAAGCGAAATTATATCGCGCGCAACAGCCGGCGAAAAGGCGAAAGAAAGAAGGAGGAAAAAGAGAAACAGATGTAGGCGACGCGGGGTAGGGGTGCATCTAATTTGATTTAATTAGAATAAATTTGCTTGCATAAAAGGCGGCAGGGAAGGGCATGCTCCACGCGAACTATATTAGCCTGGTAACTAAATTTATCGAATTATGCGTAGCCGGTTGATATCGTCGGCTTGTGTGCATGGCAAGGATCCGTTGTAGTTATCAATTGGCGGACGATATCAATTGCCGGCGCCGTAAAATTCCCTCTCCTATTCTTTTGTGCTTTAGCGGCGCGACGAAAGAATTCGGTCAAGTATTTTCAAGGAAGACGCGCCGAATCGTGCGATCTCGTTAAAATCGTTGAAATCAGGAGAAATATTTATTTAACGAAGGCCTTTGAGTTTCTTTAACTGCTAGCTGCTATATTATTATTATTAAGCTATTCTATAATAGTATTTGGTAGAATAATATTTCGTTATTATATATTTTTATTATTATACAATAATATATTTTATATATTATAAAATGTATATAATAATAATAATAATAATATAATATATATGTTATAATAACTATGTTAAGCTTATATGATTATTAAACTCAGCCGTCCATTATTAAGTTCGTAACAGTGATATAAAATTAATAAAACATTAATTAATAAATGCAAAACAATAAAAATCAAATTTTGTGACCTTCTCTATTTTAAGTTAATTTAAATTGAATTTCATTTTCGACGGTATTTTTATTTTCTGCGAATTGAAAATTGTTCCTCGAAGGTTCTTTGTTCTCCTAAATAGGCATAGTGCGTTTATGGTTGTCGAATGAACTGGCAGAGACCCTGCTTTCCTCGAAAAAAGCCACGGGGCAAGCCATGACGACGACGGTTTCTGGGCGTGGTGGAGGTCTTTTCAATGGCCACCATCGAAAAACGTGGTCCCTGCTCCTGCACTTTGATGTTCTCCTTGCTCCTAAGTGGTACGACCTTCGACGTAGACCCTTAACCCTTTACGCTCCAACTAATTAGCACCGCGTTTCGACGGGGCTCGTTAATTGCCCTAATGGAGTCGGTCGGGTGGGAACGGCGCCGGTGTCCCACTTACGGGGAGAGAGAGAGAGCAAAGCCGTGCCGCGAGAAGCTCCTCATGGTGGCCATGGGGAACTAGTTCCTTCGACTTCATGGTGTTCTGATACGCGAAGCCACATGGCTTTTGTTCGTGTTGTACCTCGCGTCAAAATGGAACCCGACGTTTAAAGCCTGTCGTGGTTATACCTCCGTACCGTCTCACGTTTACAACAATATTTTTTACAACAATCATTACAACAATGATTTTAATTTAATTATATTTTATTTTAATATAATCATATTTAATTTTAATTTAACAATATTTTGATTTTAATTCACCCTGGGATAATTATTATTATTATACTCGGTAATAATATTAATAAATTATCAATTAAAAATCGTAGTACCTTTTGAAACAATCGGATCTCCAGTTTTCGTTCTCATTTTATATTAATTAATCTACATAGATTTATATCGAGATTATACCTCCTTATCGTCTCACTTTTCTAGCGATGTTGTAACTTCGATCCAGATAAGATTAGTATATAAATTGTAACTCAATGATTTATTATCTGTACCAGAAAAAATACGCTTTTTTAAATATCGTGAGCGTACTTTTAAAATTCATGGTTTATCAAGGAAGGTACAGTTATTAAATAGATTTTTACTGAATACTAAAAATTATTTTACTGTAATCTAGATAACTTTTGTTTATATCCTCCAGCGATGTAAATTTGTCTACTGATCATCACTCCTTATAATTGTATACTCCATTTTGTACTATTAATAACTTGCATATAACTTATCCAATTTTCTTAGAAATAATTCTTAACAAATTATACTATCCTTCACAAAGAAAATTCGCTTTTTCAGAACAGTACATTTTATTTCTTACATGGTATTCCAATGATGGCAGTTTTATGGGGAACACCATAAAATATGAATTAGTACTCGAATACCTGAGCCAGCGGCTCGTAAAAGGTAAGAAGGCCTCTCGAAGACCCTGGATCCGTATCCTCTCCTGCTCCTCATGCTGTCCTGGTCGTTCAGGACTCGAGTATTTATCGCGTTAACCCTTTGAGTCAACCCTATCAGGTCAAACGGGGGGAACGGTCCCGCGCGCGCGTTGCCCCAATTCCGTCCCTTCCCAGCCTTATTCCCGATCCCGTTGACCGATTAACCGAACTCCGGTCAGCTCCTGGTTGTCCTTGGTGCCCTGGTACCTTTCTAGATCATCTTGAACCCCTTCGGACAGAGAGGCCTTCCTTTACCTTTTCATCTTTCCTACGGCGACCCGTGCCGAATTCTTTTCGCGATAGGTACCGTCCATGGGAAAAGTGGCTGCTTTCTTCGAATGGCAGAAATGTTTCTCCTTTATCCGTCGCAAAGCGATTGTCTGCATTAATTATAAGAGACTAGAATTAAATAAACTAATAAACTGTGATTTTTCTGTTTTTAACTCTTCTTCGACCTACGGTATCTCCATTTTACAAGATTTGTCGCATTTCATGAAAAATGACTCGTGCTATATTTTCAACAATTTTTTAACGCTGAAATTACCGTGTCAATAAAAATGGACGGTTCCACATTTTTTAATTTAAACATTTCTACTATCAGTAAAGAGACTATTTTTTAAAATTATACTGCAGAGAATAAAACAATAAAAGGTATGTTTTCTAACCTTATAAATAAAACAGTGAAAACCATATTTTCTAAATTTATAAAACAAAGACTAAAACAACAAATTTACCGTAAGATCTGCATTTATAATACCAAAGCGCGGTACAGTCGTTCGAGGAAGCGTGCGAAGCGCGCGGTTGTAAAAAGGGGAGACGAGCATAGTAGGAATCAACCCTAAACGTTCTCGCGCGCAGTCGGATCGTTCCTCCTGATCCTGGTGCCTTGTTCCCTAGAAATTCGAGGCAGCTTAGAAACTTGGCCCTTTCCCGCACGCGACGCAGAGAACCGAACGCGGCAGGAAGCCCGAAGAAGGCTCTCTCGACTGCTACTCGAAACCCCGTCGTCGTTGTCGTCGCCGTCGTCCCCCTTTTTCCATACGTCGCGGCGACGTGCCGAGAGGGAGTCGAGTCGAATCGAGTCGAATCGAGTCTCGTTGGTGTGGCTTCCTCTTCGAGCTTCCTGCTCCTCTGCTTCATATGTGGAAGGCTGCGTGTCCCCGAGTCACATGTTCCCTATCATGCGTGTCGCACACGTGCAACTGGCTGCGCTCTCACCCCAAACGCGTGTGCTCGATGCGCGTCAGGTTTCTTCACGGTCCCGTAACGTCCCCCCTTAGACTGTGCTCCACTTGTTTCCGTGGCATGCTGTTGTTTCAGAAATCGCAAATTAACCCTTCGCACATTTCCTTCGCATACTTTCTTTTTAATATCTTAATTCGACCAAACAATTTTTTGTGCCTTTTAGTTATTTTTATTAAATATCATTTTTAAACTTTGATAACAGAAGAATTAAATTTCATTTCCATTTCAAAGAAATTAATAATATGAATATTAAATTGGACAAAGAAGGTATGCAATCGCGATTAGGTATACCGAAGGGAAAATTCTATCGAGGAAGTAGTTTTCGTGAACAAGGGCGACCTACGATCACCCTCCTGCGTCGGATGAGACTCTGGTGGAAAAGGTCACGTTGGAGACCTTTTTCCATATCGATTCCACCAGATCCCCATTCATAGGCTTTACTTTTTTTTTTCTTTACCTCTCCGCCCTCGCGACGCACACCCTGATCGGAGCCACCCCTAGTCCTCGATGCACCCTTCTCTTTAGATAGCTTCTGGCGTGCCGCAAATACTAAAGATCGTACACAAGATACTAAATGGCACAGTTCATTCTTTTTTACCCTAAAAATAGTCCCATGACACGCATTTAATGCCTTGAAGATTACATTGATAAAATACTAGCTGCATTGCTTTTATCTCTTCACTTGTCTCGGCTTTAGAAAAATATTATTTTTCGCGCAAATATCAAAATTAAAATACATCTAAACTGCAAAGCGTCAAAATTGTAAATTGTAATTTAAAATTAAGTTTTTAATTCGCTTTACCAATTTTTTAAATTTCAAGCTTATTAACTTGTTAATTCGCTTTATCAATTTTTTAAATTTCAAGCTTTTCAACTTGTTAATTCGCTTTATCAATTTTTTAAATTTCAAGCTTTTCAACTTGTTAATTCAATTTATCAATTTATCAAATTTTAAGATTTTTTAACTTGTTTGATTTTTAATATTTAATTCACTTTCGTGAAGCTTTGAGATTTAGGAATAATTCTTTGCAGAGAAGTAATCGTTAGGAAAACTATATAGAAAGTATAGTAGACTGAGATTGTTGCTGCGAGGCAAAGGCACGGAGGAAGAGTGTCCTGTGGTACCAGGATGCCCTGCGCCGTTCCACTTCCTGCGTCTTCATAGTTCCTTATTATCAAAGTAGATCACTCGAACTAGAAATTTCAATACTTTCGCGACCGTCCTTGTCTCGAGGGAACTTCGACGATTAACCCTTTGCGCTGCGACATCTTTAACGCTGCGTTGATTAGTGCTCATTTGTCCATAATACTGTCCTTAATAGGACATTTAAAAATGGCGACTGAGATTAATGAAATTTTAAATAATTCAGATGATCACCATGAACTGTTTTAATCTTTGACGTCGTTGCATCGAAGCAACTATACTTCCTGCGTTTAAAGAGGGCTCTCCCCCATGAGAATGGAAGACGTAGCGGACAAACTCAATTGGATAATTGCGATCATTGAATAAAAACCTTGCTGACACAATTTATTGACCTTATAGCAATCTATATACTCCGTGTCAATCTTCTTCTCGTGGCTTTGTTAATAATATTAAGTTACGAAGTTATACGACTAAAATACTATTTAAACAAAAAAATTATATTATATAAAATTGAATTAAATAAATGAAATGTTCTCTTGACTGAACTGAAAAATCGAGGGCCCTTATCATAATTTATCCTTTATAGAGAAAAAAAGCAACAGTGACACGTTAATTATAGTCTCAAACACCTGAACAGAAATAATCATTCCCTGTCCCATAATCACGCCTTAAAACCCCTCAGCTTAGTCCCACCAGTGCCTGTTAATTCCACAGAAATCCCCCTTAAACTCCAAATACAAATCTATTCGTCGCGCTCTCGAATCCGCCGTAATAAACTACCACAAACGATCGCAGCCACATAAATAGCAGGCGATACACCATCGTACCTGCGACTCGCCTAAATCGTCAGGACCTGGTAGGACGTCGTCGGAGGGCTATTCGAC
The DNA here is from genome assembly GCF_028453695.1 of Augochlora pura. NCBI lineage: Eukaryota > Metazoa > Arthropoda > Insecta > Hymenoptera > Halictidae > Augochlora > Augochlora pura. The sequence continues at coordinate 19,961,383 of NC_135772.1, read as the reverse complement.
GACCACGCCCAGGTATTTGAAAAGGCTTCTTCGGATCCGATGCTACCCTGGTCACTAATTAGGGAACTCTATTCAGTTGATCCCCTAGGGTGGCGTCTTACGACCCCGCGAGAACTTCTATGCATTCTAATGGGGGCTCGGAATAATGGCGGTCCCTCGAATGGTTACGAGCCGTTGCTTCATGAATATAGCATGAACCGGCCGCTACATCAACGGCAGAAATAATAGGCTGGCGAATGGCACGGTGTACGGAATATACAAATGCCGCGGCGACGATCGTTCTGGGAAAATTGTTAATTAGCGCCGAGTTAGAATCTGTTCGCTGTGGTTTGCAAATGTTTCGTTTCGTTGATGATTTCTCACCGCGTGATTTCTGACCGCGTGATTTCTTCACTCCTGACTTCTTCACTGCCGATTTCTATGTAAAGTAAGAATTATTTAAATTGGCGAGGTAGAGTTAGTTTGTTAGGCGAGATTGAATTTTTATTTGTTACTTTTTGGCTTGATATTAAGTTCTTCGTAGGTGACTGCGTTCTTCCTGGAAAATACATTTTTTTATAAGGTTTGCTGTATTTAAAAGAATTATAAGGTTGGAGGTTATGCTTTTTGATACTATCTGCAAGAATTATATTATTTGGATTGTTTAACTAATGTTAGATATTTTATAAATATTTAGGAATGATACATTTCTGCATGCTCTTCTATAAGGGAGAATTTTAATCTCTCAAAACTTAATTAAAAATCATTCAATTCACCAAAAAGCAGAAGATTCGAGCTTCAACCCCTCGCAGTACAATTACCTTCACAATTACAGCAATTAAATGTTACAACGATTAACGTTAAGAAACAAAATCTATATTTATAGTACACTCGTATATGAATTTAGATATTAACGACTACAGAATTTAATTTCGTCTAAAAAATAAATAAAATAATCTTCATGTTCGAGAGATTATTATTCAAAAGCCACGAGTCAGAGTCGTCAAAGGGGAATTTAATTTTCCATCAGATCTGGATATGAAAACTCCACCCTAGCATCAAAAGACACTCACTCCCCGTCTTAAACACCGTCAAGTTCATAAGTTTAAGATATAACCTGACATAACCTAACATAATATTCATGTTCGACAGATTATTATTCAAAAACCACGAGTCAGAGTCGTCAAAGGGGCCTTTAGTTTTCCATCAGATCTGGATATGAATACTCCATCCTAGCATCAAAAGACACTCCCCATCTCAAACACCGTCAAGTCCCCTTTGCGTCGACCAGACGTCGCTGCCATCTTGACAGCAGACGCCATCTTTACGGCCTCATTACCAAGTCCTCTACCAGACATTACTACCAATCCATTCGACCTCTGCCCGCCATCTTTACGGCCTCATTACCCAGTCCTCTACCAGACATTACTACCAATCCATTCGACCTCTGCCCGCCATCTTTACGGCCTCATTACCAAGTCCTCCAAGCATTACTACCAATCTATTCGATAAGACCTCTGCCCGCCATCTTTGCGGCCTCATTACCAAGCCCTCAACCAGGCCTTGCTGCCAATCCACAGACAAGAGCTCCGCCGCCATCTTTCTCATTTCCGAGTCTTCCACAGCCCGGCGGCCATCGTGTCGGCCCCGCCGCGGCGAGTCCTCCCGAAGCTGCAGTCGCATATACCGCCGGCCCCGTCTTCTCCCGAAGGAACGTGTGCAAGGTTCCTTCCTGGCGTCGCCTAGGGCCCTAATACCACGGTGGTTGAATTTGACCGTGGGCGATGATCGTTCTCACGGTTCGCCTCGAGGAAGAAACCGGGCGAACCCGGTCGAGAGAAGAGGCCCCCTCGCGCAGGGGTCGTGGGAGGGTTCGAGCGTTTCGTCGTTCTCGCCTATCTTTCCCCCGGCCGGGGCCGCGTATAGACGAGAAGAAGGGACCTTTGAACCCGGCGCGGGAATTTCGCGTCCGGCTCGTCGATAATTTCGCAATAGGCGCGTCGCTCTGCGCCGTCGGACACAGTCGGCGAAACCCGACCCGCGGCGGGTCATAATTTCTGCTTTACGGCTTTCGGCCGGAAAAATCGTGGTGGGCCCACGCGGTCAACCCCCGGAGGGATAGCGATCTATCGGGACCTTTGTCCGCCGTCGGCTTCCCTTCCTTCCTTCCTTCCTCCTTTTTTTTCGTTCCGGCGTCGAAGACGCTTCTCGCCGAGAGAAAGACCGGGGCGCATCGTGGGAATCCGACGACGAGCCCCGTGAGAAAGCCGCTCCGTGCGGAGATCGTTTCTTCTCAGGGTTACTAGGGAATCAGTCGATACAAGGAAGCGTCTTCGGCAGGCTGGCCACAGGGTGGGGGAGGGTTTGGGAGGACGACGGGGGCTGCTCCGGTGATCGCCGTAATTGAACGTCTATCGTTGCCCTGTGTCAATGGTGCACGAGCCTCGTGTCGAGGATCGTTCCTGTTCCCGACTGTCTTTTGGAATTTTTTAATGGGGGAGGGCGAGATCCAAGAAAAATCCTTTTTGAGCAAGGGTTGCGGAGAGTATTGTTAATATAAACGTAATACGATCGTAGAGGGTTGAAATGATGGTAGCTTTTCTAAAACTTGTCCAAACGACGTGAATTTTTCTGTAAATCTTGGAGCAACTATCTCGATATAAAATGTACAAAATAATTGTTCTTCAAGGTATAGTCGATGCTTCGAAGGGTACAACAGTCGATTGCTTCGCGATATTCGTCGCGAGGGGGATGATGGCAGTCAGGGATGATGGCAGTCGGGGATGATGGCAGTCGGGGATGATGGCAGTCGCGTTTGACTGCGGCGATGCTCCATAAAAAAAATCCACAATCCTTTTCTCGATTAGGAAACAGCACTGAGCCACTACTAGAATTACTATACAATTTTTAAATTAATTATTATATTATCAAAGTTTAGATTTAAAAAATCGAAGCGTAACTGTTGCACGAGTTGCAAGTCTCAATTTCGCACGCATAAAATACTCTTTTAAATAATAATACAGAAACAATAGGAGCCAGGAAAATTATTTTACCATGGTATTATTTTAATATGGCGTCCGAGGATCGAATAATAGCCTCCCATAGAATCCCCACCGGCGAAAACAGAGGATTCGCGCCGGTTGTTGCCCGCGCGACTCCGCGACGTAAAAAAACACCCGTGGAAAGTCGTTTCGCGTCCGTAAATAGAAATATATTGTCGAGGTTCTACGGGAGTAATAACTCAGAAAATCTCCATATAAATCGCGGAGAACGAGGAGCAGAGATCTCGCTCGGGACGCCATAAAAATGATGGAGCGCCTCCTGCCCCCCACGATAAATGGGTCCAACACAATGAGCGCTTTATATATGTATCCAGGTTATTTATTATCGCGGAGCATTTCTATCGAGTCGCCGGAAAATAATACACGCTCGGGCGGTGCACGGTGTCTTCTAAGAACGAGTGACAGCCGCGATCGACGCGCTGGAAAAAGTCGACGATGAATCCGCGCGCGGCGAGAACGTTTTTCTGTCTCCGCTGCCGCGGGCAAGGATCGCTGACAGAGAGATCCGGATAAATCTGGATAAAATGTAATAAAATTCTTTTTATAGATAGGAGACACCATAGAGCAATTTTTATAGCTAGGAGAGACCATACATCAATTTTTATAGTTAGGAGACACCATAGAGCAATTTTTATAGTTAGGAGAGACCATATATCAATTTTTATAGTTAGGAAACACCATGCATCAATTTTTATAGTTAGGAGACATCACACATCAATTTTTATAGTTAGGAGACACCATACATTAATTTTTATAGTTAGGAGACACCATACATCAATTTTTATAGTTAGGAGAGACCATACATCAATTTTTATAGCTAGGAGACACCATACATTAATTTTTATAGCTAGGAGACACCATACATTAATTTTTATAGTTAGGAGACACCATGCAGCAATTTTTATAATTAGGAGACGCCACTGCTAAAATTGTTATATCGCTTTCTAATATAATTTTTACATTATGAGTCACAAGACTCAATTTCACGTGCATAAAATGCGCTTTGTCGTGTAAAAAGGAAATAATGGGAATTAAAAAAAATTATATTAGACTTGCAGTAAGAATAGCTTCGAGCGCAGAGGGTTAAAAATTCGTCTATGCTTCATTCAGGCAGAACTGAATCTGCGTTGTCGAAAAATTCGAATTCAGAACAGATTTTCTATATATTTCGTCATTGATTGATTTATTTCTTTAATTTAGTTACTTACTCATTTATTTTTCTATTTATCTATTTCTTTATTTATCTATTTATCTATTTATCCACTTATGAATAAATCAAAATTAGGGAACTATCAGCACAACTCGCCTCCTCGTCTAGCAATCCACCCTCCTCGAATAAAACAATAAAAACGACCATCAATAATAAATGGCACAATAAACGACAATTAATAAAGACCAAATGCAAATTAATCTCTAACCTCTGTTCTCTATAAAATCGTAATAAACTATAGCATTGCCTCGTTCCCAAGTGCTTGGAACCGTTTCGGCCGCATCGTGACGAAACGGTCTCGATCGCGCGACGCGAGAAACGACCGATGGGGTTAATTAACTCGATCGAGCAGGAGGAGGCGGCGGCGGATGAGGAGGTGGAGGAGGAGGAGAGGGAGGGTGAGAGGCGCGTTCCGAGCGTCGATCGGGCTGCCACCCCGGCACCGTTCGGACGTGATCTCTTCGATCCTCCTGCGTGCTTGGTAACCCTGAGAAAACGGTGCTGCCCTTCGAACCTCGATTCTCACGCTCTCGGCCGAGACTGCCTTTATCTCTCCGGCTGTCTCCTCTTCAGGTAGAGAGCTCTCTCTCCGTCTTCCCGCTAATCTACGTAAGGACATCTGGCTCCTTTTTTTCGGCGGATTCCTTGACGCTGCTCACGGCCTACGAAATTCCCGGTATCCACGGCTTTCCGTGACCGTTCCTCCGAAGGGACAGAAGAAGGGAACAGACTCTACCCCCTCCCTCTCTCTTTCTCTCTTTAAATCTTTCTCTATGTCCCTCTTTCTCTATCTTTGCGACTCTCTTTCTCTCTGTCTCTCTTTTTCTCTGTCTCTGTTCACGGACGATGAAAAATGCTCCGTGAAAAACCGACCGGTTCCTCCTATATTCACGCCGAAGAAAAAGACAGAGGATACGCCCTACAGCGTCCCGTAGACGCGTTTTCCAGGCGACACAGGATTTCGTATGAATATTCCGAGCCGGCGGAAAAAAAGATCGGTTGCCGGAGAGGATCCAGCAGCAACGGCGGGCGGCGGTGTGTGTGTGTGTGTGTGTGTGTGTGTGTGTGTGTTCTGCGTTGGCCGATTCCCACGAGCCGTGAGAACGACGGTTCCGTGGTTTGTGCGTTCTTCCCAAGCCTGATAGAGGAACATAAGCGGAAAAGAGCGTTCCTCCCCGCGGTCATCTTGGCGCACCACCCGATCCTCTCGAATTAATCGGCATTTTTTCCGACGCCTCGAACAATCGTCCAAGCCGTCACGAATGTCCTGGCGATGGAATTTCCACGGTGAAATGGACTTCGGAAGCGGAGCCTAAGCTTGCTCGATGTTTCAGAGTAGCAGGATGGATTTTCATGTTTGTTTAGAATTTATTTCTGAATTGTTATTATTAGTATTACTATTTTATATGTTATATGTATTTTTATATGTGTTTAGATGTGTTTGGATATGTTTTATATATGTTTAGATATGTTTGGTCATGTTTGGTTATGTTTAGATATGTTTGGTTATGTTTGGTCGATGAAAGATCGTTTTATTCGACAAGAAAAGTAATAACGCTGCAACTTGTTCAACCCTTCACTTCGAATGACTTCGAATGACTTCGAATGACTTCGAATGACTTCGAATGACTTCGAATAAGTTTGAATAAGTTTGAATAAGTTCGAATGACTTCAAATAAGTTCGAATGACTTCGAATAAGTTCGAATCGCTATGCGCCGGCGGGAAACGCGGCGAATTTACGAATCACCCCGTCAGGTCCCACGTAGGCCGACGCTTCTCACGATTATTGGAGAAGCATGCGCACCAAGAAAGTACGCAGAAATCGGCGAGCGCGGCGGGGCGAAGAAGGGAGCGACGGCGATCGAAACGAGCTCGTCGGGGCCCTTTGAAGCTCCGGCATTTTTTTTCCGCGCTCGCGCGCGCGCGCGCGCACGGCACGTGCTCCGACAAACGCGAGGAATGCCGGGCCCCAATAAACGGCGGAATGCGTTCGCCGGCTATGGACAAATCATTCCCGGAGACTTGTGTCACGCTCCCGGCGAACCGTGAGAACGAAAATGCACGGCTCGGATCGGCGTGCTTCTCACGTTCATCAGAGCACCATAACGAGCAAGGAGATCGCCGCGAAATTTGAAGCTGCATCGGCCAAATGCATTTTTCATCGAACGGAAATGGAACGGGTTTCGCCGCGCCTCCGGGAAATCCTGTTTTCTATGGGGGGATGCGAACTGGGACTTTGTTGCGGCGGGTTTCTAACGAAACTAGAGGGTTATCTAATTGGGTCGATTATAATAGATTATAATAGATTACAATAGAATGCGTCGATTGAATCTGTTATTTACAATTCAGTCGGTTATGCGAAATCACTATGGCAAGTTACACGATCGAGAAGCACGGCCAAATGATCAAATTGTATTATCAAAATGAGTATTTGTTGGTGAAAACGTTGCGCCCATTTTATGGTAGACGCGGTAGCCCTTCAAAGTCGACCCTCCAACGTTCGGTGGCCAAATTCTAGACGACCGATTCGGTGACTGATCGGCCAACGCTCGCACGTCAACGGAAAGCTAGATCGGCCGAGAACATCGTCGCTGTCCGTGAAAGTGTGCAGGAGAACCCGAGGCAGTCGATTCCTCTCCATGCACAAGATCTTGGTCTTTCGCAGTCTTCAACTTGGCGAATTTCGCGTTTGTACATGGGCCTACACCTGTATAAGATCCACCTGACCCAGGAGCTCAAAATTAATGACCACAGACAACGCCGTTTGTTCGCTGACTGGAATTGACCGCCAAGATCGTGCGATTTCACCCCTCTAGAATTTTTCTTGCGGGGTTTTCTAAAATCGTAGGTCTATACCAGTAAGCCAGAATCGAGCGACGCTCTCAAAATCAACGTAGCCCAGGCCGTCGCTCAAATTCAGCCGGAGCTACGCGGCAAAGTCATTGATAAATGGACCTCTCGGACACCAGCAACAACTTTGCTCGGTGCAACCGTGCAAAGCCGCCGGGGACATTTCAACGACGTCATATTCCATATTATAATGGCATACACGGGCCTTTCAAATAAAAAAAGAATTGATTGATTGGATTGAAACTTTATTGGCAGTGGATGTAACCCATCCGTTCTGCCTTCCATACGGATACATAATTTTTTTTTTTTAACACAATATTTTACATTTTTTGGTTAGATTTCTTTTTTTTAATAAAAAAAGAAATTCGTTAATACCTCGTACACAGACCATTTTATTCCACTTCAAAATCGACCCTCCCTTACTGGATAATCCCATAGATAGACGAAGCCTTGTAGATGGACGAACGCGCGTCGAAGGCATAGAGCGTGCACAGGCGCCGCGGCATAATAGAAAGCCGGCGGGGGAAACGTGTCAATAGAATGCCTTGGGAACCGCTTCTTACACGATTCTAACATCCTGGCAACTTTACGACCGGAAACACAACATAGACGTCAGAGGATCATTGTTATTCTCCGGAGTCTCTCCCCCCCACCGTTGTCACACGGTCCCTATTGTGGTGATCCGTGGCGGGTCACGGGTTTGCAACAGTTCTCGCGCGCGTTTCCCGTCCGTATAGATTCCCGTTCAGAAATACACCAGCTAGATACACCTACTTCCCTGATTCTTGTTTACAACGCGTCGCAATTTTGTGGGGTTAACCGCCGCCGCCGTTTCCGATCCCTTACGAATCGTTACACGCGCCCCCGTCGCCGCCGTTACAAACCTCTTGCGGCGTTGCTACTGTCGTTCGAAAACCGTCGGCCGTTCGAAAACCGTTCGAAATCGTGCTCGCGTGTCGATTTTACTAGCAGAAATCTTGAAATAGCTATTTAGAGGACTGCGTTTTTACATTTAACTGCATCGACTGTTCTTTAATCACTTAGCTGCGTTAACTAGAAGATAAATTCTGTTATGCGTTTTATCAATCGTATCGAGTGTGGTTTTCTTGGTAATTATCCTAGAATTATCCTAAATTAATTATGCGAAATTAATGATTATGTTACCACAAGCATTTTGACGTAAATCGTAGAAGAAATATTTTTATTATTTAAAAAAAAATATATTTTTATTATAAGGATTTAAATTACTAGGTTGATGGAGTTCTAGAAACGATTAACAAGTTTTATAAAAATTCCAAGACAGAGTTTATCTCGAATTCTTCGGAATTTCAGGCATTCGCTATTTTTACAATGAATAATGCCTGAATAAAAAAGTTAATTATAAAAATTATTCAAGAGTATAATGGACTAGTCTATCACGGCATGAATAGTTATAAAATGAAAAACTTGAAACCGGTCGTGGGTTTAATAAGAGTGGTTGTTCAAGCGTCGAACACGTCGGTGTCATCGCCTCGAAAGACGAGAGGCGCGGTGATCGTCGAGGAAAAGTTTCGCGGTCTCGCCGCCTTTTCCGAACGCTTCCGCGCATCTTCTAATCCCCTGCTGCCTCGACACGCTCGAATGATTTCGAGGAAATCACCGGAGACGTTCGGCCCCACCTGTCCGACGGAGCGCCCCGCCCCCTTTTTCGGGTCCCACGATGACCCTCGCCGGGAGGGCCCCCGGGGGACCGGTCCTCTTTCCGCCGGCTGTTCTCCTGGTCCCGCCGCTATAGAATATTGACTTTTGACTGTCAATGACACCGATCATCATCGGTTTAATCGATGGCCCCGGTGGAATTCCTCCGCGGCGATCGATCGCCAGGAATTCCGACCGCGCGTCCGCTTCTCACGCGACCCGCGACGAGTGCCACCGACTCAATCGGCGGCGTCTCTTGTTCGCCAGAAAAAACTCGCCGTGATTCCCATAACTGCCGTGCGTCCACGGGGATTGGTATGTCATGCTCGGAAGGGTGCCCGCGTGACAGAGGACCGCCGGATCATCGGGGACAGGTGGCGGAGGGCCGCCAGGTGCTCGGTGGGCGGGGCTTACGCCCACGTGCTCGCTTCGGAGCGGACCCCCACTTATTTCTCTTTGACTCTCTCTTTCTCTCTATGTATCTCTTTCTCTCTCTATGTCTTTCTGACTCTCTCTCTCTCTCTCTCTATGTCTTTCCGACTCTCTCTCTCCCTCTCTCTTTCTCTTTCTCGCGTAGCTAAGGGAAACTCGTAACCGGCCGAGAGACTTACTTCGCCGGTTCTCCTGCTCGCCTGGTGAAAATGGTACCAGATTTCTCGACAAGTTTAACCCTTTCACGGATCCACCAACCCAAAAGGTCGGTTTCCGACTTCGCTCCGGTTGTTCTCCGATCCACTTTTCCTTATTCGCGACACGCTGCGCTGCCGTCGAGAGCGAAATCCCCGTGTACAGAGTGGCTCGCGAATCGCGGATCCAAGCCTCCTGCGTTTCGGATTGGTTGGAGATGTATTTTTAGAAAATCGATGGAGGGGGAATTTTTAAATATACCAGAGAATTTTAAGAATTGAAAGAATTTCAAAATTATTTCGTTAACAGCTTTGGAATTGGCAAATTAAAATTGACACAAATTGAACAGCTGTTCTCATCCTGTCGGTAAAAATAAATTTATTATCATACTGCGAGTCTTTAAAATAAAAATTACCAAAGCTATTTAAGAAAAATGGTAATTTAACTATGAGAAATTTCATTGGAAAAAAATTCAGCCGTGCTTGGGAGGTTAGTAAACAATTTTCACCGTCTCGCACGAGCCACCCTGTATACTTGACCGGCCCCCGAAGACAAGGTTCCGAAGGACGAGATCACGATCGGGCGAGGTCGCCGACACGAGAGAAATCTCGGCGGTCTCTCCTGCGTGCCTGGTCGGCAGCCGTCGAAAATTAACCCTTTCTCTGGCGAAGAAACCGCGCTCCTTCGCTGCGGGGGCGTCCCCGTCGAGCTCCTTCGTTCTCCTGCCATCCGGGTGCTCGGTCTTCGATTAATTCGTGTTTACAACGTTCTTCACGCCTTCCCGCAAACTTTAACGGACCATTAACGCCCCGGCCCCTATCGACGTTTCTTAATATCACCGTTCCGTTCGCCGGGTCTCCTCCACTCTCTATCGCCGCGTTCGCTTTATGCCATTTGTCCGGCCATTGTCCAGCGCCGACGGGGCCCGGCGGCTCTGAAATTTCCGGCCGGTCCGGTTCCTCCGCTCGCATGCCAGCCTAGTACTTAGAGGATATAAAATTTCCGTTAGCGTGATTTTGAAAGCCTATAAAATGCTTATAAATTCGAGCGGGGCCCGCACAAGGACCCCGCGTGTCCCACGGTTGTTCCCGTTCCTTGTTAACCTTTCTTCGCTTCGCACCGTCGCCGTGGCGCTGCCATCTTTCCTCTCGGCGCTATTCTTCGTCTTTATCTTTATCTTCTCTGGTTTGACAGCTCTTCGAGAAAATTATCTTTTTTTATTATTATAATATCGTGTCGTTTATGATAGAGAAATAGGTTAACCCCTTGCCGTACTTTGACGAGTGATTATGACTCGTGATTATGATTTACAACAATAACTTGTTAAATGTGAACGTTGTTTCGTCTTTTTAAGTCGAAATAAACTCGACCGCAAAGGGTTAATACCCTATGTTGGATTTCCTATCGAGCAGCGACGATCGTCGTCGCATTGTTTATTAAACGGTGCTGCCGGCTCGAGTCGGCTTCTTTCTCTCATAGTCTTCTGGTCGACGGGGTTCGTCAGATATCCGCTGAAAAATCTTCTGCAAGATTTTCTAGCGATCGCATATTATACAGCGCAACGTTCAATTATTGTAATTAAAAAATATCAAAAGTATGCGAAGAAATTTGGCGAGTTTTTGTTTTATGAAAATTTTTCTTTTTATTGCAAAGGATTTATCGGTGAAGAGAATTTTGGTGTATCTGGTTGTTGAATTGTTAGGCGGCGGTGTTTTGTAAATGTTAATAATATACGGCCAGCGAATGGCGGACGAACATGGGTAGCACACGCGCCGCGCCTAGGACTCTGAATTATATATGATCTCCTAGTCTCGAAGCGTATCTAGGTAGTGAGATTCACCTAACTGTCCCGTGCTCGGACGTGTTCTACAAGATAACACAGCGACACGATCTCACGTAACCGGAATCTCCATTTCCGTCTGTCTGCTTGGACAACTCGAAACTACTCTGTCTAACTTGCCAATGAAATCGAAGATTATCCGCTATTTTTCGTTTGTTCGCCTTTTTAGAAATAGTTGAAACTGTTCCACAATTCAGTTCTCAATTTTTACAATTTTATTCAGTTCTCAATTTTTACAATTTTATTCAAAGTTCTCAATTTTTACAGTTTTATTCAACGTCCTCAATTTTTACAGTCTTTCATTCAAAGTTCTCAATTTTTACAATTTTATTCAAAGTCCTCAATTTTTACAGTCTTTTATTCACTGGTATAAAATCGTTCTATATAATTATTTAATTGTAAACCATGCTTCTGAATTTATAAGTTGCTCTATACTATATATTTTGTTAGAGTTGTAGAAAATATTTTTTTAAAAGTGAAAAGTATGAATTTGTTATGGTGGAGGGATGATCTCATGGACGCTTCAAGGATGTTTAACCCTTTGCGGTCGATTCTAAGGCGCCTCTAAAAATGATCATGCCGCGTTTTAAAACAATCTTTATGAAAACTAATATTTAAAAAATTAGAGCTATTATCTGTTTACACAAGTCATAAAATTCAATTTTTATAACGAATAAAATGCTCCATAAAATAAAATGGAAAATGGAATGAAATGGAAACGTTGTAAGTCTGAACGAAATATTTTGGATTTCCAGTTAAAATGGCTCCGACCGCAAAGGGTTAATTTCACCGGCAGGATCGGTGCGATGTGGAGCACGGCTCCAGGTGTTTTATAGTACCCTAGCAAACTTGTTTACCAAATTGGTTTCTTTCCACCTCAAGATTGAGGAAGGAAGAAACCATAAAGGGGTAGGATCGACCGCGGTACGAGACTGTGTGTATAGCCGAGTCACGGCACAGTGTGTGCACAGTTCCGTCGATGCATGATCTCCTGGTATCGGCGAACCAAGGATAGTGAGGCTCTCCTTAACCCTTTCAAGTAGATAGCACGTTCTAAGCAACCAGTCAGACGCTTTCAGTATCGAATTCTATCTGCTCATACGAAGTTCATTAAAATCCCTAGAATTTAATAATAAATAAAATCAATCTATCGAAACCAATTTCAATTAAGAATATTAATAAAAAAAATTATTAAAAAAATTATTAAAAAAGTTATACTCATTCATTTGCACTCAGAAAAGCAGATATTATTTTATGAATATTATAAATTTATCTCATTAACTTATATAGTCACTGGTAGTCTTTAAACAAATTAGGGACGGTTGAAAGAAATTGGAAATTTCTGGAATTTGGAAATTCACGACAGAAAGTTTGTACGCTGTATATAGATGTACATGTATATTATCGTATTTAGTATGGGGAGGGCTCGACGTCCGCCATTTTGTTTCGCAACGAACCTCCGAGGGCCTCATGTTACCCTACGAGAACTGTTTGCCAGATTCATTTCCTTAAGTAGGCGTGAAACCACAAATTATAGAGGGTGAATGCCGGGGCGACCCTTGTCAGACCCTTGTAAAGTCGACACAGCGCCCATACAAAAGCCTGCACGGTTCCCGTCATCGCTCCGTTCGACCGTTTCACCCTTTCCATAATTTCGTTCCACTGCCACCGCTGCTTAAACTTCTCGCGAATGCTATGGAATTAATTCTTCTGTATCGAGAGCACACTTGATCACCGTGTCGCTAATTCCGAGGTATCGGTGTCGTTTAAATCCCAACCCCCTCTCCACAACAGTGTAGAGTATATACTTAACGTATTTCAACGAGGTCCGAAGTGGTGCTCGAAAAAGTGTTCGACTTTTTGATGGATGACACTTGGGTATTTCGGTCAACGAGAGAGAGAGACACTCTGCTTCACTCGCAGAAACATCGACGAAATGATTTTCGCGTAGCAGCGACTATTGTTCGAAAATGTCACTTTTCAAACAAACGACAGAGAATTATGTTTTTTTTTTTACTGTTATTTTACGTCGCATCATCTACGCTTGCGGTTATTAGCGACGACTTTTAGTTGGGGATGACAGAGAATTATGGTTATGGAGGATAAATTAATTAAAATTATTTACAGCTTTCCCTTTTTTATTATTCTAATCCATCACCGATTTTTAATCGCAGTGTATATAATTTGCTCTTTTTATACATGTACTTAATATTATTGTTTTTTCCTTTTAACATTTTTATACTATAATCACTATACTATAGTCTACTATACTACTGTATATAGTACCTTCTATTTATTTATTCCCCAATAAAGAATTTCCGCTCAATTCTTCCTATATTACTTTCCACGTATATTTACTATAATATACATCCTTATATATTTTATTATTATCATATATAGTATATACATCCTTGCTAACAAGACGGTACCCAGGTTATCCGCCATTGCCAGGGTGGCAGACTTCCCAACGAGTCCTGTTCCCCTACGAACTCTGTTTACCAACCCGATTTCCTTAAATGGTGAAAGAAACCACAAAGAGTCCTCCGACGGTGAACAACACAGGGGGGGATTCGCAGCGAGAGCGCCTAGAACTGAAAGCCGGCGGTCGCATGGTTCCCTATTCGGTGAAACCAACGAACCAGCGCCGATGTCCCTCAACCCCTTTGAACTCACGGCGAAACATGGCCGGCGCGCGAGAGAGGGGTCTCTCGGATAGGCGCGTGAAACCGGTTCTCTTTCTCTCTCTCTCTCTGTTTACATTCCCAGGCAAGTGGCGGCCCCCATTGTGAAGGTAACAGGTGTTCGCATTGAGAAACCTGTTTTGCATATTAGGATGTGCTGCGCCGGGGTCCTTTGTGCGAGAGGAATAACTTCTTGGAACAGTGGGCAATGAATCCTTGCCAGGCGACATGGGAATAGGGACTTTTTTTTTTCTTTTTAATGTGGAAATCCTGCAGGATGTTATGGCGGAACACAGACTGGACGGGATGAATGGGCTTCCTGCGAATTTACGGCCTCGCGTCCCATGCGTTTAAAAATGGCGGAACGTTGTACTATGGAGCGCGGAATTCTATGGGAAGGACGAGTTTGCTGGATCACGTGGAAAGTTAAACGACCGGAATACGAGTCACTTAATATACTATACCATACTATATTATATTATATTATATTATATTATAGTGCAATATACTATACCATACTATATTATATTATATTATAGTGCAATATAATATACTATACCATTCTATATTATATTTCTATTATATTATATTATGCTTCACTAGGTTATACTATACTATACATATTTCATTGAATACAGTAACTACATTTTCAATTTACAATGTCTGCCTTCAATGCAAGGGATAAGATCTAGAACTGGCAATTAACACTTTGGACACACTTCTGGACAGAGAACGTGTACAACATTAATTCGAGTTAAATACTTAATTGAAGCTTGCATGTTTGAGTTAACTTCGCAGAATATTCACAAGTTTGCGTCTCGCGCGATGCAAGGGGCTAGTTTCAATGTATATGTCTCTGGTTATATTAAGAGTTTAATTAACTCCACAGCAGTTACATGGCTACCAACAACTAGGACGAGGGTCTTGATGAAAAGTAGAAACTGTCTTAATAATAATAATCAAAAATAAAAGTTTTCTTAAATGATATTAATTAGAAGAAAATAACAGAAATCTTGAAATTCTAAACGACGAGCACAAAATGAATTTCTACACAAGACAGAACGATTTCACGTTAAACAAACTATATATTACAAAAATACGGGGTCTTGCAGTGGAAGGAGTTCGCGCGCGCACCCTCCGCGGACGACGAAGAAACCCTTAACGGGAGGGGGGGGCGGAAAACAGCACCTTCTTTACGAGTCTGCATCCCTGTTGGAAATATTTAGCTTCGCTGTCCCTTCGGTGGAACTTTCTCACGCCGTGACTCAACTCCCCGGACGGGCTAACAAGAGTACAAGATCCTTCCTTTTTTTTTCCTCGACGGCCAACTGGTCGCGGGAGGATGCCAAGGATTTAACGATCTGGAATTTTTTTTTCTCTTCGTCCACCAGAGAGAGAGAGAGAGAGAGAGAGAGAGAGAGAGAGCTCCGGCAGCAGACCTTCGTAGCAGGCCGCGCGTACAGATTATCTTGAGAGAACACGTCCTTGGAAGCCCGCGCTTGGCGCGCTCGGAAATTTTATTGCTTCACCGAGTTTCCATGGCCGTTACGATGTTCGAGGATTCGAGCGAATTGACGGAGACCCAGGCGATGCCTTCGTTACTCGTTTCCTGCAGCTTCTATACCATAAAGGTTCTCTCGAAGAGAAATTACTGCGGGGGTGGAAACAGTCGAGGCACGAGGAAGTAACCAATTTATAATTTACTATATTATAATATACTATAATATGGTTTCACACCGAAGCAGCTTCTCGACCATAAATATCTTCTGAAAAGGAAATTACTGCGGGGTGGAAACTGTCGAGGCACGAGGAAGTGAACCAATTTATAATTTACTATATTATAATATACCATATTATAATATACTATAACATAGTTTCACACTGAAGCAGCTTCTCAGCCATCAAGATTCTCTCTCAAGGAAATTACTGCGGGGGTGGAAACAGAAAGTAACCAATTTTCCAAAGATTTCCCTGGCACGCTCCATTGCAAAAAAAAACGGAGACGGTGCGGAGGTATCGGACAGGTTTCCCTGCGGGGGTGGCTGATAAAGGAGTAGCCTGTGATCGCGCGACTTCCTGCGGCCTCATGGTGTCCTGATGGCACAAGCGCCACGCGCCTTCGCCGTTTTTCCCACGAGCCCTCGCCGGGTTCTCACGCGAGGCGAGCACACGGCTCTCTCTCTCTCTCTCTCTCTCTCTCTTCGCCTCCGACGCGACGCCTTCCCTCCCCCTTTCCTGCACGTGTCTTCTCCTCTTGCTCGCGACCCGGGAAAAAAAAGGGTTGGCGACAGCAGGACGGAACGCGTGCGCCTCGCAGCAGCCTGAAACGCGATTCCAGCCGTGCGAAATATGATTTTTCGCGCCAGATTTGATATACAGGGTGTCGCGCGACAGCTGCCGCAATTTACGTCAATTTATTCTTATTTTAAAATGAACTTTTTCATTTGTTTTATAGGATTATTCTATTCGCTATTTTCTTTCGTCTTTTGCGATGCTATTTGTTATAATAGAATCGAACGTGAATACGCTTGGAAATTAATTTTTAGGTTCCCTTTTTTATAGCGATCACCCTTTCTATTTTTCTTTTAAATTGGGAGTCTCGAGTTTTATTTCTATGATTTTAATTTGTAAATTTTATTCTTTGTATTATTTATTTTGTACTCTGTTGCTATTTTTCAGCTATTTATTTTACACCCTATTCTTGACTCCCACCCTCCCTCTCTACCCTCCCTCTTTCCTTATACCGGAGTCGCCCTCCGACGACAACCACTTCTTGAGGTCGCATGGAGTCCTGGCCATCCCGAGATTCCGATTCTCGCGTTCCCGGAGAGACTATCCCACGGTGCGGTCCCGTGGGAACGACTTAATTGGGTTCAGAAGCGAGAGTCTCTCGTCTCTCTCTCTCTCTCTCTCTTTCTCTCTCGGCCGGCGTGCAACAGCTCGACGAGGTTGTTGCCTTATCTACATGCTCGTCCGCTTCTTTTCCACGAGATGACGACCAACAACCCTCTCAGCCCCCTCGATCGGCAAACCAAGAAATAGTCAACGATTCTTCTTCTGGCTGATGCATGGTCGTCGACGCGACACGGCGGAGCCTCGATTATCCGGTTCTCTAACAGTAGAGCGGCATAACTTTATTAAAAGATTGAGTCGAGTTCGATTGAATTATATCGAGTTGAATGGAATTAGATTATATCGAGTTGAATGGAATTAGATTGAATCGAGTTGAATGATATTAAATGAAATCGAGTTGAATGAAATTAAAATAAATCGAGTTGAATGAAATTAAGGTAATTCGGGTTGAATGTAGTTAAATTAAATCTAGTTGAATAATATCAAATTAAGTCGAGTTAAGGTGAATTAAATTAAATTGAGTTCGGTTAAATTGAATTAAGTTGTATTGAATTAATTTGAGATCAATTATATTGAATTAAGTTAAATTGAATTAAATTGAGCTCAATGAGATTAAATCAAGTTAAATCGACTTAAATTGAGCTCGATGAGATTAAATTAAGTTAAATCGACTTGAAGTTAGATAAAACTTGAAATCACCAAAATTTAACATCATATAACAACATCTACAACTAAACCTAACTACACAAAATAATCATGTTCAACAAGCAGTAAAGATATTTTATTCTCCTTATACTGCCACCATTCTAGCCACCCCAAGAACGACTAATTCGATCAGAATAAAAATCAAATTCCACCAGGGATGAATTTCCCCAACAAACGTACTCGAACGCATAAAATCCGAATTCCATTCGTGACTCCGCACACGAAACTCGATCGAATGTAACAAACGACCGGGAGAGTCGGGTGGCCGTAAAACTTCCATCGTGGATCGTTAAGAGCGTACCCCTTTTTAGCGGGACAGGCTCCGATGCCCGGCTACGATTTCCCATCGAGTTCCCAGGCGTCCTCCTCTAATCGTTGTCCTTTGAACCGTACGATTCGATGTATATTCGACAGATCGCGGCTCGCCACGTGACCGGACTGTCCGCGCGCGCGCTGGCGCGCCAGGTAGCCAGCCGGTTGACGCGTGCCTCGCATATTTTCTCACGTTCCCCGTGGAACGATTCCCGTGGAACGGTTCCCGAGGAACCCGGGAGAACCGTGCGCCGCTCTCCCAGGCAAAGAAACCGTGAGAGACAGAGTTCGCCCCTGGAACCAACGGACCGATCTGGTTTGGTAGTAGGCGTTCAGGCTGGCAAAAGAGTTCCGTGCCCGTGTCCGTCCGTCCGTCCGTCCTCGTCTCCACTTCGCCCTACGCGCGAGCGAAGCTCCTCGCGAATGTCGGTCACGGAGAGTGCTTCCCACGGGACACCCGTTCCCAGACATCCCGGGCGCCCTCCGCCGCGAGAGACGACACCGCCGTCCAGGTTCCCATGATCGTGAGAATCTGAGCGACTTCAGGGGAAACAGATTCCCAGATTCACTAGGAGACCAGACCGTGCAAGTTGGTCGGGAACCAACTCTCCACACGCTTACCCCTTGCGCGGCTTCGTCCCATCGATTCTCTACGTGCCGTGGATGCGCCCGTTCCCTCTTGCCACGCGATAGCAACCTTTGTCATACTACTTGTCTGTGTCTATAAGAATTCAATTTACAATTCTTATCACAATAATAATATGTATTTTGAAGGTGATGTAAGACTGTATTGCGATCGAGATGGTTAAGGGTTGCGGTGTCGAAAGAGGAGATAAATGAATGTGTCACACTGCTTTTAGATATTAACCCTTTGCACTCGAAGCCAATTTCAACTATAAATGGGAAATCATTTTCCTGGCTCCACAGTATATTTTTTTTTTAAATAGTATTTTACGTCACATCAACTATACTTGCGGTTATTAGCGACGACTTTTAGTTCGGGATATTAGAGTTTACTGTATAGGCTTGAATTTTTCAGGAA
This sequence comes from Augochlora pura, assembly GCF_028453695.1. Taxonomy (NCBI): domain Eukaryota; kingdom Metazoa; phylum Arthropoda; class Insecta; order Hymenoptera; family Halictidae; genus Augochlora; species Augochlora pura. The sequence continues at coordinate 19,942,544 of NC_135772.1, read as the reverse complement.
TGAGATAACTTGTCCTATTTGTTTGCTGTTGTTAAGCGAACAAATGTTCCAAGTACACAGTATATTTATTCTATTCAATAAAGTGCACTTTTACAATTATTTAATAATTATTATATATTGGAACGTAGAAGATATAATGCTAGTGGTACCTCAAAGTCGCCGTTCAGTGCAAAGGGTTAAATGATATTAAATAAAATTATATAAAATTATTATATAATATTATTTAATATCCTATATTATATACTTATTATATAAAATTATACATCATATAGTTATTACATAAAATTATATAAAATTAAATAGTTTCGAGTGAGAATGCCGAATTATTCTCACGGCTCCGAGATTTATTTTCTTTTTACGCGTCATCTCGCGTATCACAAATAGCAATTCGGCTTTGAAATATGCAAAATCGATTCCGCCGGTCCATGAACGCGCTGCAAATATTACGCTATTGCTTGAATATTTCATTAATGACCGCTTCCGCGTGCGCGCCCGTTCGAATAGCCTTGACAAATAAAGGTTCCATTGAAACGGCCAATTAAACATGCAATTTTAATGTAACCAATTTCGCGCGATCCCAATTCCATCGGCCGATAATATTTCCGTCCTGCCGATCGAAATTTAATGAATATATATGGGGAAGTGTTCGAATTTGATTAAAAAGTCGCTGGTTGTTGATCGACCGGTTGAGATCGATATTAGGAAAAATCGTGCACGACTGTTTCCGTAAACAATCAATTTTTCTCGATTCAACAATTTCTCCTTGACGAACGATTCGAGTGTTTTTTTTTTAAATAGTATTTTACGTCGATTCGACGTTAATTAGCGATTATTCGAGTGTTGATTAACCCCTTTGCACGCGATTTCTTCTTCTCAGCTGCGTTGATTAACGCTCGTTCGCGACTGACAAATTCCTGCGCGACACTGATAATTTATATTATATTTATAGTTTTTTTTATTAATCTATATTTATCGCTCGACAATGTTCGATGTTTAAATATTGCCAGAAGAAGGAATTTTATTTCAATTTAACATAGTTAACATCCACGTTTAGTAGACTATACTCCGAATTTTTATAACGAGTGCAATATATAATATTATTATATAACATAACATATAACGCAATAACATTATTTTAACAAAATTGTCGCCGTCGAAACGCGGCGAATGAATTTTAATTCGCGGAGAGAAGGAGAACCTGTGAAACTGATCCACGTGCTCCGCGCACGTGTGTAGAACGTAAGAAAGGTTAGGGTTGATCTAAGTGACGTGTTTAGAAGCAGCAGGAGAGCATAGCGAAGCAGTAGCTCGCCTAAACCAGTTCTACCCGCGCCTAGGATCAGCCTTGAATTCTCAAGGTTGTCCGGGAACCTGCCAGACGGGTCTACAGCCTGCGGCCCCGTAGCCTATGGTCGCGCGAGTTCCTTCCCCGTTCACTATACTACGTTCGTACGATGCTCTCTTCTCTGCCGGCCGTTTCATTGATAAACCTCTGCGCGATCCTAATCCGGCAAATCCTCCCCAATTGCCATGCAAATTGCGAGGAACTTGCGATTAAAGAATTTCTTTTTATTACCCCGCAATTATTAATTATTCGTAAGAAATTATTTATTAGAATTATTAATTTGTTATGGGAATAATTAATTATTAAACGCTATTAGAACTATAAATTGAACTTTAATCGGAACTTTAATTATTTAAAGAAAGGTATAAAATACGTCCTTTTCATTTAAGATATTTCAGGTAACTAACACGAATCGATTCAACAAAAACAATAACGATCAGAAGAGATTCAATAAATCATCGCGTGCCTTCGCATCTTAAACATATTCGGTGGTAAATAATAATTTGACTGATTTTTGCAATTCAACTTATTTGTTGAAATTCAACATTATTCTATTCATTTATTCGAGTAATTCTTCGAGTCGCTCAGAGTCACAGCGTGGCGCGGAAGAAACTTATGTTACAACCTAACACTTGTCATCGTTATATTTTTTGCCAAAGCTTTCCATCGCCATGCTATTCCAAGCTATTCGATATTATGTAAAACTTTATCTGCTCGTTCTTATCTCCTCTATCATCGTTCGAATAAAATGTCATCCAACTATGCTACGAACAGTCTATGATAAAAACCGAGGCTACGCGGCTCGACAAACAGTTGAAGATTACGGACGCCTCCGTCGACGAGGCGAGAAGTCGACGGGCAACGAGATAAGAGAGATAAGCGTCGCGACAAAGCGGCAGAAGCGACGCGTTTACGCGGAGGTTCACGGATTCACGTGCCGGCCGTGCACGGAACGTCGCTCTCATCGCCTGGGAATCATCGATGTTTCCCACACCCAGGCGTTCTCGGTTCCCACCGTCGTGAGCGGCGCGAAGCCCGGACGGTTCCCAAACAGTTCGTGGGACCCCGATGTCTGCTGATCGCCGAGCTACGATTTCGATTATTCGTCCCCCTTGTTCGCCGGGTCTTGAGCGCGCGGCGTCTGGCGCCAGTCGTGCTCGACGGAGGCCGGAGGAGCCGTGGCTGGCCGTCGATAAGGAAACGGCCCACGCGGCGGTCAAATTTCGTACAGTTCTTCGGGATAGTTACATCGAACTATTGACTGATGATAGAATAATAGCTTGCTCTATAGTAATTAGCATTGACGATTTATATTTCATATTTATTCATTTTATACAATTATGTTTGAATTTCTATTTTAAATTTTCGTATGAATTTAATTTTCACTAGAAATATATTTCACTATATTATAATATATTTTACTATATTATAATATATCTCACTATATTATAATATATTTCACTATATTATAATATATCTCACTATATTATAATATATTTCACTATATTATAATATATCTCACTATATTATAATATATTTCATTATAAATTTCATTATCAATTCGACAGTCTTAAAATGCGAAACGTGGAAGGCAGGAACAAGAGGACGCAGTAATCTGAGTTTCCAAAATGGCTGCGTTGAGAATATTCGAAACTACAGAAAAAGAATTATCGTGAACAGCTTTTTATTTTAATTAGTGCATCTCTTCGATAAAATATAATTCAACCTCTTTAAAAAAATAGCAAAGGCATTGAAATAGAATTTTATTTTAGTATATATATTGAAATGGATTCGTGATAATTTTAGGTTTCAAAATGGAGGTTCAGAATTTTTGGTTCACCATTTTTGAAATGGAGGTTATGGATTTTTGTAGCCGAGAGGTCGACTGCTTTACCGATGTAGAAACTGCCGACTGATTTCAGCGTCCTCTTCTCACGGACGACAGTCGGTTTCAAGAACTATTTGCCAAGGGTGTGTTGGAGCGCGAAGGGAATGTGTTCCGTCCGTGGACTTCGATCGGAAATTCAGAGTCGCGGCACGCTGCATTCTTTTCAGACGGTGCTTACTATGGCTTCAAAGTATATTCCTGACGTGTTACGTCCCCGTATTATGTTCGAAAATATCTCGGATAAATATCTGAAACCTGTTTAATAATATTTATTTGTGTAATTTTACGATTTTTTAGCTTGAACCCATGCGTCAACATGTGTTTGCTATTAATGGTATGAAGGCTTAAAAACGCTATAAAGATTGTAGCACGATCAATTTATAGTCTTTTAAAATGTTTCTGACGATTTCCAAGTGCCTTGGAAATTTCTGAAAATCTCGAAACGTTTCTAAACGATTTTAGAAAGAATTTGCAAGAATTCCGAAAGTTTTCCAAATATCCGAGGATCGTTGGAAATCTTGAACAAGCACTTTTCGAACTTCCATACAAATTCTTGAAGGTATCCGCGCGTGTCCGGGGTCCCTGCAGTCTTCTGAAATTCCTCGAGAGTCACCGAAGTGCCCTAAACGTCCCCGAAGGTCTCCGGGAAGTCTCTATAAATTTCTGTAAGATCGTAAAGATTCTTAAAAAGCTCGTGGAAGAAGGTTCACGGGGAGGTCCTTATCGTACATCCACTTTCCTCGACTTCTCTCGATCTTCGGCCGCCTGAATCCGTTTCTTCGTCCAACTCGCAAAAACCCGTGCTTTATTCGTGGATTCTTATTATCTATCAGCGACGTCTTCGTGACTTCCGATCCCAGAATTTACGACTTAAGACTTCTTGATGAAGGGCTGATAACATCAATCGACCATCGACAAGTCATCGCCGATATAGGATAATATTATTAATGTAACATAATATCGTTAATATATCACAATATTATTAATATAACATAATATTATATAAAATAATCTATTATAATTATCTCGGTCGTCGTTGCCACGAAAGCAGAATTTTTAGACTTTGTTTAATACAGCATAATGATTAAAGAAAATTGTCGTTCCATTGTTTCTAAATCGGCCACCGAGATGGCATAAAACACAGCCCATTGTTCTCACGCTGGAAACCGAAGAGTCTCGTGACAAAAGCGTTCTCGGATACGGGAGAATGTCGGACAGCTCGATCTTCACGGAATAACGTTTTTAGGAAACGACCGGACACAAAGGCTTGAGATTAGGCCAGCCCACGGCCGCGCTGTTAGGTGTTCCTTATCTCCTGATCCATTTTCGCCGAATGCGCCACTTGTCTAGAACGCCCGAAGGCGTCTTAACCCACTTTCGGGGTTTAAGCACCTCTGCGCCCTCCATGCTTCCCTAACAGTTTACTTATTAATTTAGATTATGTCGGGCAGGAGCTAATTGCCGGAATCCCGTCGACACCCGACGGCTTCGCGTTCCCTCGACCGAATCGCTCGCGGCGAACGTGTTAAAAAGGTTCATCGAAACAGCGAGGTTCGCGATACTAGAACTCGTTCGCAGATAACCGCGCCGTCCTCGGAAGCCATAATCGCCGGAATTATTTTAGGGTGGCCCATGAGTTTATTCCTTATTGTTTAACACTTTAGTGACCGGGGAATTGGCCGTAAAAATTTAGCTCAATTTTAGTTTTCTATTCTGATTTTATTAATTTTATTAACACAGATTTTCGATATTTAAAAAATTATATAATAATATTCAAGCTTGCGGTAGTACAATCCAGCACATTTAGGTTAATAATAGATATTAAATTGTCGGTTATAGAATAATAATTATCTTTACCTACTATAGTATCGAAGCAAGTATTAAATTTTGAAGCACAGGAAATTAATCGAGGCAGAGAAAATTAATTACAGCAGAGAAAATTAATTAAAGCGCAGAATTTTCAATTAGAGCATATAAAAAGGAAAGCGTTGCCTATAAATTGCCGTTCTAAAATTTCAATTACCTTTATCCATTACCATACAATAAAAACAAATATATCCTCAATTTAAACATAAAACGCTCCACCGTTTCTCTGCGTTTTTAATCCTGGATCGCGATAATTGTGATATCCACCCTAACTCGGAAGCCAATCACGAAAGAGCATCGGACGACGATGGGGTCCGCCTAAATTGACGCGGTAAGTTAGCGCCGGTGAGGCCAGACACAGTCCAGGCACACACCCATAAGCCCTCCTGCTCTCCTAATAAAGTGATACAGTTTATTGGACTTCTTCAGATCGGAATGCGGAGCGAATGACACGCTTATCCTCTACGGCGAGGCGCACACCTCTCTGCCCACCTGCGATCGCCAATTTCTCCGGGCGCGCGCACACCTCTCTCTCTCTCTCTCGTTGTAAATCGCTCGGATCTGGGTGAGCACACTCGCGGGGCGGACACGTGCGCGAGGATATATAAAGTGTGCTGGCTGGCCGGGTTTCGGGCACGGCACATGCGTCCCTGCTGGGAACCCGGTTCACTAAGAATGCCGCTCGACCAGCTGTATTTTTATACCGTGCTGATAGACTCACTATGCCTGGCCGACAAGTGCCGATTCTTAGGGCGAAAAAATTGTCTGGTCGGAACACGAACGTTCACGGCCTCCCGCGACCTCTTCGAGTCGGCGTCGGCCTCCTTTTTTTTTGTTAACCGTGTTTTATTAAGCTAGATTTTTTTTGTTAAGCTAGACTTATTTTATTAAACCTTCGAGTTAACTTCGTTAATTAAATGATTAAATAATTAACTAGGTTAACCTTCGACAAAAATACTCGGTTTAGAGTGTACTAAAAGATAGCCTAATCGATAACGAGAAAACAGAGAAAATGCGACGATATTTAAAACAAATTAAAGGGCGCTGTACCTGTCGCTAATAAATCGTGAATCACTAATAATCCTTAATAAGTGGTTAATAATCCCCAGGCGTTCGAATAAAAATTGTTCGAAGGTAAGAACGGAGAAAATAGAAAAATACAGTGGGAGCTGCGACAGTGGAATTATCTTCTGCTTATTTTCTCCGCTTTGACTGCCGTATTTCTACGGCGCTGCCACAGGCGCGGAACGCGCGTATTGTTTAATATTAAACTTCTCTATAAATGGAATTCACGTGCTGTAAATCGTGAAATGATATCGAATGAAATCCCGTTGAAAGCGCGGTGAATGCGAGCATGTGTTCACGCGGCATTGAACAAGCGCGCGCGCGGGGGGAAAACACGCAGAGCTATCGTGTGTGCAGCGAAATAATTATAGGCGACGGCGCAACGTGACATATTTATCTTCTCTGGCATTCCGTGGAGACGGAATTGTATTCAGAACAAAATCGGTTTGTTAAATTTCTTTTCTCACTAATATTTTACGTCGCAGCAACTTTGTTCGAATTTTTTTTGAGGAGCTTATTTAAGGTTATGTTAGGAATCGCGATAAGAATACGATGCCCGAATATGGCTTCGTGAGAATCCTTACGCGTCTTTCGCGTTGCTGAATGAGGACAGATTTTCTTAAGAGACTAGAAAAATAGCACACTCTTTAAAATAAGAAGTATGAAATAATTAATTTCGTACTGTTAATTGAAATAGTATAGATTCAGTTAAAATAGTATAGCTATTTATAGGAATTAATTATTTCGGTATTCTTTTTATTTAGAATATGGCGACGTAATCGCTAAAATAAATATCTATTTAATATCTAAAATATATATAGTAATCCCTAAAACATATATTTATAAATATAAATAATAATTCCTAAAACTCTCTCTCCTAGTGAACACCATAAATAAAATAAAATATCCGAGTATAAGTCTCGAAATTCGGCGAACCCGTAAGATTTGGGCAACGCGGGCGTCCCACGGCGGCCATCTTGGCGGCGCCTAAAACGAAGCCGCGTAACCCTTCTGGCTGGTTCTGGTAGCCTGGTAGGCCTGTCAGCCAGGCCCATTTTTTCTCGGCTCGCCGAAAATTATTATCCACCCCAACCAAACTCCCTTCGCCACCTCCTCCCCCACCCAATGACAAGGTTATCCAGGGAACAGCGCCGACGAACCTCGTGCAGCTTGTTGGTTCCCTATTACAGGATGGTATTTAACTCGCCCATGGCAGGTCACCGGCGTGAACCTGCTCGGAACGTGCGTGTTCGACCCGCGGCGTCCCGTCCCCCCACGGTTTCTAGTCGCCTAATGAAAAAATAGCCGCGCTATCGATCACTGCCGATCGATTTTATCAGCCGGTTTTAGCCACCGAAGAAGAGCCACAGACAGCCAAGACCTCCGAGACGACCATGCTGGCCTGATCGGTGTCCCTGGTTATATAATATCCATATATCCGGAAGCCCTCGAAAGCTTCCAACGAAAGTCCTCGAAGAATCCTGGAACACAGCGCGCAGAAAAATCAACCTCGCAGAAACTGGTTGCTAAATTGGTTTGCCCGGCTGAGAGGTTCGTCGGGTACCTCTTCTATAGCGAACATCTCTCCGAATACATATTGTTGTAAGGAAGTTGCTCGAGCGATTCCCATTTTGATAGGCTACTTTGGATGGTCGGCGGAACCGCGAAGGCTTTGGATAGAAAGGCGACCGGATGAAACGAGACTGCTCGCGGAAGAACTTCGCCGCTGGATCACGCTGCTCGAGTATGATAATAGATGCTTTTGTAATTAGCGAAATTGCGGAGCTCTTCTGTCTTGTCGAGTCCCGATGGCTCTACTTCGCTCTGCCTACTACGAACCTCCAGAGATTGATCAACTTCGACCGACTATCGCGAAAAATACTCGCTGGATGACGATCTTTTTTTTATTCCAAAGCTTCGAATCTCTGCTTTAAGATACTGTCTTTTTCATCCGAAGTTTCGCGCGACCTGCGACGATGTAGTTAATCGAAATGCGAGGTTTTATTGTCAATTGCCAAGTTTTCATATTGCAAGTTTGAAAATTGCCAAGTTTGCATATTGCAATTTTGAAAATTGCCAAGTTTGCATATTACAATTTTGAAAATTGCCAAGTTTGCATATTGCAATTTTGAAAATTGCCAAGTTTGTAAATTGCCAAGTTTGAATATTGCAATTTTGAAAATTGCCAAATTTGAATATTGAATTTTTGAAAATTCCGAGTTTCGTAAAAATTTCTTCGAGAATATTGTTTGTGCTCGAACGAAGCTCGGTCCTTCCTCTTTAATTCAAAGAAAAAGCGACAGAGCTGCGATTTTTTTTCGCAGAGCTACGACACTTTGAAGTAACCCTCGTCAAGATCGTACGTCAGTCGCTCGGAAAAGAGTTGGTCCTTCAAAGCGAGTAGCAAAAATCGCAGCCGTGTTCCTCTTTTTTTTTGTCCACTGAAGGAGGTCTGCATTTCGCTGGGAAAGGCGAAATGAATTTTACTGCTCTTTCCATTTTACATTGAATGTCGCGTATCTCCATACATTAACTGTACATTAAAATGACAAATCCGCAACTGAACTAAGAATACCTAAAACAGTAACAACATATACAAAAACGTACAAATGTAACAAATTACAATTTAAGCAAACGTGTAAATATATTGTACATGCATTGTTTGGGTAACAGCGGTGCAATTATAAATTAATATTAATCACAAAAGCAGTTGAACGAGTCGCTATAAACTACTCGGAGAATGTTCATTGAAATTCCGCGATCGTCGAATTCTTTCGTGACAATAGCGGCGTCCACCTCGCGAAGACGTCGCTGTAACCGTTGGGTGCCCCAACCCACGAAGGGCCGATCGAAGCCCTGCAGCGACTTTCGTTCGCGTTATGCTCGCCTGCTCTTAAAACCAACCAAATTTAGACCCTACGAGCGGAAAGGGCTCGCGACGCGAACCCTTCCAACCCACGCGAAGGTATCCCTCGTCTTCCAAGGCACACGCGCGCTGCAATGGCGGGCTGACCAACCATCGCCGGTCCCCCCGAGTCCACGGACCGAATATGGCTTCTGTTCGCCTGGTCAGTGGTCAAACGAATACATTTGTCAGCCGGCGAGAACCCGCATAAATTATCCCCGACCCTTCGAGTTTATCCGTGATCTAGAAACATTTTTGCCTGCACGCCTTCTTCGTTGGATCAGCGAGCATGAAACTGTTCACCGATCGGCACACCTGATCGCGCCTTCGTTAATGAAAATTATTAATAACCTTACCCGCTTGCATCAAAGTTTCTCCTTTGTGTCCTATTTCTGTAAAGGCGTGGCAGAAAACCTCGGAACTATAGACGGAAATTACGGTGTTCATTGAGATTTCAGTCGACGATTATTCTTCCGGACTTTTTCGGGTTAATGTCGCGACCCTTTTGCACCGTTGAGAAAATTGTTAATATTGCTCGGATCGTGTTCCAAAGGTGTAATTTAATTAATAAGATCTTTATACAGAATTCTGTATAGTCAGAATTAATAATATTTATATTTGGTCTTTTTATTGCTTGCATAAGTTGCAAACTTTGCAGCAGAATTACTCTCGTTGCTTCTGATATTTCTATTGTTCTGTGCTCCGTTTCGTTGGTTTATTTCTGCGATTAAAGCCTTAATAAAAATTATTGGAAATAAATTACTGTTGAAATAATTCAAAGAAATTAGTATTAAAAATAAAGGTGATCAGAGGTTGCAAGAGCGTTAAGAGACTACGTTTGACGAGTATTTCACGGTTACTAAATATAAACAAAATAACACGGTTTTTATGGTGGTGACAATACTAATTTGGGGTTCGCAGGTCGCCAGCTGACAGTGTTCAACAGCCAGTCGGCCATTCTGGTTGGCGGTCGATTGAACCGCAACAAGGGCAGCATAGAGCGGCCATTTTTGGGGGTGATCGCCGGCTTGGTGGTGAACGGTGCACGAATCCTGGAGCTCGCTGCCTCGAAGGATGGCAGAGTCACCACCAGAGGGGATGTCCAACTGATGCCCGCCGGAAGTCTTCTGGACCGTGCGGCACCTCTGCAAAGAATGCAACAGGTGAGCCACTCGAGCATTCGGAAGCAGTTACATATTCGCCGGATCTCCGAATAGCACCGAATATACCAATTAAAGCTCGTCTTGCCAGAAATTCTTTTAAGTTAAAAATAAAAAACCACGCGACGTTGATCGATTCCAATCGAATAACCGTCTCCGAGCTTCTTAAAATACAGCTACTCCAATTTTAATCCAATCTTTGCACTAGAACGAGACAGAGATTAAAGCTTATCGGAAATTCTTTTAGGTTAGAAATAAGAACTACAATTTTCAATCTTAATCGAGTAATTATTTCCGTGCTTCTTAAAATAGAGTTTGCCGAATTGTATTTCAGAACTATAACTATATATATAGTTAGAACTATAGAACTAGTATAGAACTATAACTATATATCGTCTTACCTGAAGTTCTATTAGGTTAGGAATATGACATGTTCGATCAATCTTAGGAAATCGTGTACATTATCTTAAAATATAGTTTGCTCGATTTCAGCTGAAATATCGTTTCTGTGTTTCTTAAAATAACAGAAGACAGAGTGTAATGTTAGAAGCAGACTTCTCTGTGAAACCTTGAGTTGTACATCAGTTTCCTGACACGTTATTTAATGATAGGATCGGTTTCTAAGTATAGGGGGTGAAATAGCCACAGAAAATTGCGTGTCGATTAAATTAATAAAGAGAATATTAGGAGAAATACTACAAAAAAAGAAATATACGAATAATTATGTAGAATATTGTAAGTGTTATATATGCTACAAATAGATTAGTCAATTGACCATTAAAAATTGCAATATTACGTTAAAAAATCATTTTTACATTGTCTAATTTGTTTATATTTAAAAAACTGTTCCACGATACGTGAGATTCAGTTTAATAAGCAGGAAACGCATCGAAGCGTTTAGAATTGAAATATAAATCGGGAGAGCTATCCTGGATTTAGAGTTAAAGTGGAATCGTGTGCAAAGGCTTAACCTAGAATTTATGGAGTGTATAGAGCGTCGGAATATACAGGGTGTCCCAAAAGTCGCTCGCAATCGAGAAGCATGGAGTTCTGAGATATTTATCCTTCACAAAAATTGTCCTCGAAGCATCGCTAACAAATTAATTACCAAAAACCACTGACCAATAGAGAGACGATCTCTGAGACTACTTGGCCTAGCTCGCACCTCATTGGTCACGGTTTTTTCGTTAATAACTGGCGAACGAAGCCTCGGCTCGCATTTCCGCAAAGGAGAAAGTTACTCGGCAACTATTCATTTCTCAATTGCGATTTACTTTTCGGCCACCCTGTAGCCACAATTACGAGACGTATCGTACAAAGGCGAACGCCGGCAGCGGTGGAGTATTAAAGATTCGAATCAGCGTGTTGAATGTTTAACACGACGGGAAGAATGGCCGCGATGCCCGGGCCGCTCTTTCCATCCGCGGCTCTAGACGAACGGCGCGCAATAAATCTCCATTCTTTTCTCCTCCCCTCCCCCATCGGCAGACACCGGCGTCCGGTTTTCCCGGTGTCATGGACGACCTCATATTTTCTGGCGCCGGAAGCGGCTGCACCGCCGACGACGAGGACGAAGAATGCACGCCCATCTACGAACCCGGTTCCGGTAAGTGTAAGTAACATTTCCGTGGGCGTAAGTAATTCCTTCTGCACGTTTCCCTCCGAGGGAAATTTCTTATTCCGCACACATCGATATTTTATGTATGTGCAAGCTCTCTACTTTATACACGTACACACGTATATGATATACTCTCCGGTGCGAGAGGCGCGCCACCTTTGGAATTTGAATCACTTGCACGAACGCCTTTGCGAGATAGAAATTGCTCGAGAACTGTTCGATATGTGAATATCGAGCGAGACGGTCTGCTAGTCGCGTGATATCTGTTCTGCACATACGCGACGCGCTCGAATAATAATTATTCTTCTGTTGCGATATACGGATACCGGCGACAGCAACAAAATTATTCGCGGAAAGAGAATCGTAACGTTTATCGAGCCGAAGAGAATTATCCTATTGGCACTCGTTTCGAGCAATTGTTAAACTTGATTATTAACAATTTATTTACCGGCTCTTACCTTTCATTTCTCGAAAATCGATAATTATTAATATTCGAAGAATTCTCGGTGTTCGATAATCTTCCAAGTGCCAACTTTCGGTAATTATAACCTTAAAAACGTACTCCTATAACTTACATAGCTATATTTTATTTAACAAAATTCTCGGATATATTATTTTCGTGATTCACGATTAACTTTTGACTTTTATCGCGAACGAACGAATCTTCCACGCTGCTCGATGTGTATGGTTGTCGATGAGATAATTGAAATGTTCTCTGATACTTGCATTTTGGTATTGAAATAATTGATTATACGTGGTATTTTGTTATTAGACGATATTATTATAACTAGTGTTGTATATTAGATCTCTGTCGTGTCTATGACTGTACTGTTTGTATATCTATATATGTCGAAAAGTTTTTATATCGGCGAATCGATTTGGAAAGTACACGGTTCGATAGATCGCGCGATCGTCGATAAAAAACCGTCTTTGCTGTTTTTCGATAAAGTTATTAGTTTTCGAGTTATTCGAGGAAAACTTGCTCTCTCGCAAGTGCTCGCTAGCCGGTCCGTTTGTATATAAGGCGGCTGCGAGCGACACCTAATTGTGTAATATGAAAGGAGAGATGTTTAGCACTCCCCTAGACAAGGATGGAATACACATATACTGGTAAGGCACTGCCGCTCTTTAGCGGCTCTTACCAAATTTTTTTTTTTACCACCAAATTTACTAGAGCGAAGGCGTTATTTTTTTAAATGTATAGAACGAGCAGGCAGCGGCAGTGTTACGTGAAATCGATACACGGCGCGGTAAGACGGTATCTACATTACCGATCGCGTTTACAATTTTTCTAATTTGCGGGAACGAAGTCATTATCACCGTAACAATAATTATCACGATACTAATGAAGAAACGCGATAGTAAATCGATAAATTGAGAGGCTTCGTACGCAACTGAAATGCAATACAATTTCAATGTGCGCACAGATTTGCAATATATTCGGATATTTTACGTGAAATTTAAAACTTCAACTGATATATATATATTTTTTTTTTCTGCTGCACTTATTATTATATTAACGGCAGTGAAATAAAATACGAAAATATAATTACTGCTAGATACTATTCTATAATCTGTGATAATTATTATTACAGTATTGTTTACTGAATGCTTAAAATATCGTTTCTTTTTTTAACTTATAAAACGTTCCGCTTTTTTTCTGAAGTCGTGACGGCACAAAATATTTTATAACGACTGGAAAGCTAAAACGGAAAGTTTATTAAACGCATTTGCAAATCTTGTTACCGTCTTTTCCGAGCAATTGATATTAATCGATCGGCATCGCGGCAAATTATGCCGAACCCGTCGTGATATTTTCATTTTCCCGTGGCTGCGGAATCCTCGTTATTTGCATTATTAAGAGCAACGGGAAATCTGTTCGTAATTACATAAACAAACACACGGCCGGTTAATCATCCGTAATGAGTTTTGCTCGTTAAAAGAGGCGGATATTAATAAAGGGCAAATTATTATTTAAGTGGAGTTAAACGGGACCGGGAGAGCTTCGTAAATAAACTAACAGCGGAAACGGCACGGTACGCGAAATTGTTGCATATTAGATGCGATTCTAGTTCGGAGCAATCGTTATTTGCATTTCGGTTTTGAATCGTTTGCATAATTACGGGCACACGACACGGACGAATACCTTCGGAAATCTTTCGACAACGGGATCAGAGGAAACGATGAAAACGAATTTTGTAAGGGATGATTCCACCCTAAAGAAAGAAAAAACATAAAACAGCAGAAAGAATTACTTGACGTTTTCGACGAGGTTTTTAATCGATTTAAACACTTTTAGAAATATTATAGATTTATAGGTTACTCCCTGGTCAACCCCTGTACCATCCACGATACCTGAAACCCTATCTTTCATCGCAATCTTCTTTCTCCGAATATTCCTTAACAAATATCAATTTTTCCTATCAAATTATAATAAATATTCGGACGAATTCACCGGCACCGGATAAAATAATTCTTTTTAAAGAAAAGAATTATTTTAAAAGAAAAGAATGTCGTTGGAAATGGAACTCGTTCGTACGCGACATAACCTGACATAACCTAGCATAAAAAGTTCGAAGGGGGGCGCAGAAGACGATCGTCTCGCCCCTAATCGATGACCGCAGAATGGCGTCGCCCGAGCACAGGGGAGGAAAGCCCACATGGCCGGGCGCGCGCACGCATGATCGGGCTCGCATATCTCGCATGGCATGCCACCTTTTCGTCTTCATGCTTGCCCGGTTGTATCTTCGATTCATTTGCATATTTAGAATCCGGCCTGGCCGCGGCGGCGCCGCCCCGCCTTTCTCTCTCGACCTCCTCGCATAATCTGGCGGCCGGCTCGAAAATCTTCTCCGGCTGGCTAAAAACTGAATTAATGCGATCGCTTTAATAACAAGAACGCGCGGGCGCGCTCGCGGCTATCCGTCGCTGCCCCTCAGAAAACCGTCGTCGTCGTACTCTCTCGTCGCCTCGCCGCCGGTTATTTTCGACGCGCTGCACGCTACGACGACGAAAATACACCGTTCCCGCTCCCAACAATCGCGCCGCCGCGTAAACAACAAATTTATGCGCTTGCCGAACCAACTTGCAAAATGCTGGACCTATAATATGGACGATAATCTCCGCTAAATTAATGCTCAATTTTTTATTAACAATTCCGTATGAATGTATAGGAGATCTGACGAAGAAACCGAGACGACGTTTTGTGGCTAATTTTATACAATTAATTTTTTTTTGCAGCTTTAGCAATGAATCTTTATAGCCATTTTGATTCTTGACGTTCTCGCAACGGATTTTGATAAAATTCCACAATAATTTTGCACGACAATCTCGACTAAACTCAAACGAATCAAACGTTATTCCTTGAACGTAATTTTCATCCCCGAACGAAGCGTCTCCGAACGAATTTACCGTTCGCCGATACCAGCGTTAAACAACGCTTCGTTAACAATACTTCGTTAACGATACTTCATTTGTCCGCGAGGTTTAATCATTCCCAGTCCAATTAACAATTTAAATAAAAAAATAAATTCCGGCCGCGCGCGCTCTCAACGTTTTATTTGTCAACGGCGCGGTATACGCAGGGGGGAGGGAGGGGGGGTGGAAGGACACGGCAAAAATTGAAACTCGGAATTGGAACAAATTGCGTTTGTTGTAACCTTGTTTTCCCCGCGACAGTTTCTAATTCCGTTTCCGGTTCGATCGCTTTTTTTTCGGCTGTTCTCCGCCCCTCCCTGCCCCCCGTGAAAAATACGCCGGAGAAAACCGCCCGCGATATTTTCCGCGGGACGCGCGCGACCATTAACTCGATTATCCGCTCGGATCGAACTCGCGTCCGCGGATGGCCGACGATATTACAAACATTTTTCGAGCGTAATTACCGGCGAGCGCGGCGCGTTAGGTCGCCGCGTCGCGTGCCAAGTGATTTGCGGGCCGGATCCGTTTTAAGATTCGCGCGCGCGCGCGCGGCAAGGTGTTCGGCTCCGCTAGGATAAGGGCGACCGTGGCTGTGCTCGCCGCTTCGTAATAAAGCACGGTCGCGAGAGTCTGTTAAGATAACGTGTTTAATTGTCCGCGAACACGCGCGGCACCGCGGCCGAATCCGGCGGAATTTAACGGGGGACGAAGGCGTTGCGACGAGGATATAGTATCGACGGGTCGTTGTTTCCACGTTTTGCCCTCGCGTCGTCTCGATTTTAATCGTTTGTCAACGTTCGATATTTTACACGAGATCGTAGGTCATTATTCGTAGGCCAGCTTTTTTTATAATATAGACGCGTCGCAGATACTAAATTAAAAAGAATATAACAAGAAAAACAGAAATAGAAAGAAAAATGATTTTTTTAAGATCTCGATAAATTTTCATGAAATTTATTTATCGTTTTTAATGATAAATAGTAAAAGAAAACAGCTGATAATTTATCACTATCGCTATTCAAATATTTAACGCGTCAATTTCAAATTTATAGACGGCGTTTCGTATGCAATATTTATCGACTATCCTACCTGCGAAAACGATCGGCTAAATTCTACAAAACGCTTACGGCCCGCGATTCCCTAAAATCACAACATTTAGTCGACGTTGATACCGACGAATCAGTATTTCGGCTCGGTCCGTAAATATTATTGAATATTTCATGAACGCTCGCCCGGTCTCGAGATAATATTTGCAACTTGTAGCAGCGGCGGCGGAGCGTGTGTTCCATGCCGGTTTTGCGAATCCGACGAGCGCTAGACACTCGCTAAATAAATCGATGTTTCGCGACGAAGACTCGAGAGCGCGGCTAATAATACGACATTTTGCAACGAACGTGAAATATTCAACAGTCCATGCCGCGTTACACCGTGTGCAGGCTCCATTTTGCGACACGCGTCGACGAGAACAAAACATAAATTCATTACGTCGCTTTAGCATTTCCATTGGCTGCGCGAAATGTTTTCCAATCATTTTCTAGACCGGTCGACGCGGCGCGCTCGCTGTACAATATCCCCCGATCCCAGTCGAAACGAACGCATTTTTTATTATTTTTATTTTAGCATTGTCGTGCTTCGAATGAACTTTTTATCGTACGCAACGCATCGTTTATTCACGGTTATTTAATAATATAGCTGAGATTCAACCCCTTGCACTACGGTTATTTTCATGTTGCCTCGATCAGCCAATTATTTATCCTTAATATTTTTAATAAAAAGTACCAGACAACCTTTGCTCCTTTTATCGTCTTTACGTGCTTTTCTTTCTAAACTTTGATAACAGAAGGATTAATTTTTATTTCGATGCCGCGGAAATTATATTTATTATTATATATATTAATATATTATATATATAATACATTATATATATATTAATATTTATTGGATCCTGCATGAAATCTGTAACACGAGTCCGACTCGTTACAACAGTGCAACTGGTTAATCATATTAAATTCTTGAAAGTATTAAATCCTCCAAAAACCCCGTCTTACTTACCCCAATCGTGCCAACTAAAAACGCATAAAATCGACGGTCCGTTAACGATCAAAGCGTAGATCCGAAATAACGAAAACGTCGGACGCGAAATGGTTCTCGTATCAAACGTATCGCTTCCGGTAATTATTTTACAGT